>NC_140466.1:15080000-15115000 GCF_051167445.1 Perissodus microlepis
GAGAACAGGGAAGTACCTGGATTCTCGAACAGAAATCAGGTTATCTAGTGCACTTCCTTGTTATGGTCAAATTAACATTAAGAAGACTACATTAAAAATGAAATGGTCATGTAAAAGAAAAAGACAATTAATGCAGGATTTCCTTTGTCAAAAGCCCATTGAATATTTTTCCTTTTCAGCAATTTTACATGCAAAAAAACACTATGCCTGTGGTAAAGAGTCTATCCAATGTTTCCTATTCCCTATGTTCTCTGTGCCCCCCATCTGTCTCTCTCTCTGTGTCTATGGTGTGTAGGTGGGGTCTCCCTTCACTTGACTCTGCTCATCCCCTGTCCTAGCTCGATTACCTGCCTCCCACCAACTCACCTGTGTGCACTCAATTTACTTAGACTCTGACCGCAGTGGTAAGAAAATGCAAACTGACTTACACGAAAAGTGATTGTAGTGTAAGTCTTCAAGTCAGACCCTGTTTCACACATAATGCACAGGGTCTGTTGTTACTAAACTTTCTCTCTTACACTTCAGGATCATGTCCAGCCTGACTGTGTCTCTGTTGTTCCCTTGCCCATCCACAAACCACCAAAAGCTCTCTCTGCTTGCTGTGGTCTTTCACCACTGCAGCTGCAGTGCCAATTGCCCGCCATTCTCTCCACTGCCCCTGGATTTCTGCTCTCTGCCTTCAGCCTGATCCTTTAACCATCATTTACAGAATGTGAACACTTATGTTCAAATCCTGCATTTGCTTCCTGTTATTTGTAACAAGATTGTTTTTTTCAAAATCACATAACTTTTAAAAACTACAAGATTTTATATTTTAGTTGTCAGAATGTTAAAAAACAAAAAAAGTAGGCTTGGGTGGAAGTATTATTCCTTTAAAATGAAATTACACTGAAATCACACACATTTTCACTGTTGCTGGAACTAAACCATTTATACATGCATTCTAATAAAACTGAGCATGAGCTTTCTCAATTGCTATTTTTAAGTGATTAGAGGCTTTCCCAATAACGGAACAAATGTGTTTTAATTTAAATAATCTGAGTCAAATAACTCATCATCCCCTGTGGTGAGTGGAGCTTCCCGGCAATACGCTGGCCGGCTGACTGACTGAGGAGTTATGGAGGGACTTTGATCTTCAAGCCAGACCCTGTTTCACACATAATGCACTCTGACGCATAAAGACACATATGCTCTCATGCTCAGACACTGACACAAATACACATGTATAGACATTTTGGTCTATCAGCATCATAGAATCAGACACACAGCTAGAGAAAGACACAAGGTTCTTGTATGTGACATGCTTCCAACAAGCATTTGTGTCTCAAAGAGGAGCAGAATTAATTTACAGTGCTTCTCAGAGACACCACTAAGCATTACAGAGTTGTATCATACCTAATACAGATGTTTTCCTGCAGAGAAGAGTTTGGGGCCAGTGGGTATTTATCTTCTGGGGATCAGTGGGGCATGGAACATGAAACATCACAGAGGTGTTTTCCAGCCTGGAAAATTCTCAGAGATGCTGGGATCAAATCCGGACTTTACTTTGGATCTTGGTCTGTACAGCTTTCAAAAAGGTTCTTGAGTTCAAGTTGGCATTTCTGAAGCCTCTCTGAAACCTTTAAATACTAATAGGTGTTTTTTATAGAAATAAGACAAGAAGGTCAAACCGCGTTTTTACTTCCAACCAAATTCAATCATATTGACTGCAAATAACTTGCAGCACTTAGAACAGAAACATGATAATCTGAATAAGTTACATTTTCAAATTGCTTGTTTTAGCTGAGCAGGTTTGAACATTTAAACAAATATTTAAACAAACTATGCCAAAAAAAAGGGATGGACAGATATATTACTTTTCAGAGACTCAAAACAGAACAATAAAGTTTTTATGAAACCATTTCATTGAGCTTAGTATTATTTGTTTTCCATATGTTTACTCAGCTTTCTCAACATGGCACAACTATTTGTTCCCTCTATGTCATTAATATTTATGAACTTTAAAAAGCGATCCAAAATATTGCGCTGAAACACAGTCATGCCAGGAACATATATTTGAATTTGAAACTGACAGAGTTAGGGACATTTGGCAAGCTAGGCTGACAGAAGAGATGAACTGCTGAAGTTTGTGGTGGATTTAGGGTAACTGCACTCTACTCATGAAAACCAGAATGAAAGTTTGGCCACCAGTGCGGCTGAAATAACTTCCCATTTCAGCAGCCTCCCACATAATTGTGGGCAGCTAGGAATGATGGAGGGTACAAAGAAACCGGCACAAAAACATGATGCAACAATACCACATGTTTTGCTGCACTTAAAAACACGGCTAGATGCGCAGACAATTAAACAGTGAGAAAACCACATGTATACACAGTGACACAAACACATTAGGGCAAACATGTGACTGTAGCCCAAGTAGCTGGACTCTACCCTCCTATAAATCAATGACACACACTAACAAATGTGTCATTATCATACTGATCCTATTAAGTATGACAGTGTATTACATGTATATGCTGAAAGCATTTAAGCAGCTGCACCTACAGCTGTCGCATAATTACAGAGTTCCTCCAGATGATGAGTCAAAAGGAGGCGGTGCTGATCACTGAAGGAGAAGAAGAACCCTCCTCAGAGGATTGAAACAAATTAACAAAACCTGTGAGAGATCCTATGACTCCTTCTTCATCTTGCCTAAACGTGGATCATTCCACCCCCACAACACAAGGACACAAGTTTAAATAATTACACTTTGTAGGTGGAATCACACAGTTTTACTGAGTCCTGCAGCTGCTGTGCCGCCACAGCCTCTACTGCCCACTAGTGGATTCATGTGTGGGCTACACAAGTCTACTGCTGAAGAACTAATTACAGTGTTTCTATCATGGCCATGGAGCAAAGAGCAAAAATATAAATAAACAAAACCAAACTATTTTATTCACTTTACTTAAACAATTCACGTAGCCTTGTTTCATTTCAGTACAGTGAAAGTCCTCTATGGCGTTATTTTTGTGCCACTATTCTGAGCGCACGTAAAAATAATTTGAGCGCATGTGAAAAAAGTTTGCAGGCGCAAGTGTTGCATTTTGAGGAGAAATTTATTTTGAGCAAAGAAAAGCTAAATTTGAGTGAACAAAAGTCATTGCTGCGTGCAAAAAATGTATTTCAGTGTTTGCTATTATCCACACACACACACACACAACAGCAGCCCCTCTCGCTCAGTTTTTGCATTTGCGCTGGCTCGCAACGCGTTGCTCGCGCTCTCAACGCGTTGCTCGCGCTCTCAACGCGTTGCTCGCGCTCTCAACATTTCTGGCCGTGCGTGCTCAACTCTTTCTGTACACCGTTATATTTGTGCCACAAAACCAGCCAATCACAGACTTGGATGCAAAAAAATCTGATTGGCTGTTTTGGTCTCCAACTTGCACCTGCAAACTTTTTTTTACGTGCGCTCAAATTTTTTTTACGTGCGCTCAGGATAGTGGCACAAAAATAACGCCATAGTCTTCACTGCATTTTGCAGTCACTTTTCAATAAATGCAAATAAAACTTAACTGAACCTGCCCCCCACAAAGCTGTCCACCTAGGAGAAACATCGGTGTGTGTTGGTCTTCCTTAGTATGGAAAGTGTGTGCCCATTCACACTGCAACATTAAAGTACTGCTTGGCTCAGATGTGTCACAATAGGAGCTTGGAGACAAAACTACAGGCTGGGGTTAAGTCAAGAGTGAAACAGATGAAGCTGATAACAGATCAGAAGACTTTTTTTTAAAGATGATTAAAGACTTGTTGCAATTTATAATGGAACAGTGATGTATCACTCTGAAGGTTAGCTGATAGGCATCACTTAAAGGCCCACTTGAAGCTTGATTCTGCCAAATGCCCCACCAGCGTAATAACAATACGGGGCATGTTATGTCTACCAGTACCTTGCACATATTTTAGTACAAACAAGCAGTGAGATTTCAGAACACTTAATAGTTCACAGTTATGACTATTTTTTACTTCATGTAAAATACTTTATTATTGATGTTCCGAAAGATATTTTGTTTATTTTCAATTTAAAGAAGAGCTATTGTGCTTGTTACTTGCTTGCTTTGTTTATTTTTTTTCTCTTATTTTCATTTTAACCATTTCCTCCACTTTAGATTTTTTTTTTTTTATTTGCTTGTGATTCTTCATTTGTCCATTTCTTTCTTTGCAATAGCTTTAATAAAATATGTTAACCAACTTCTTAATAAGTAAGCTAAATTAGGCTGTCTTTACTGTAATTCCTCTTCACATCTCAATATTGCACATTCTCATCGTTGCTTTCTGTCATACTGTCCTTCCTGGTTCTTTCCTAACCCTCATTTTTAATCCCTTGCTCTTCTTAAATGTCTCCACTCAATCACTGAAGGGATAAAACCGCTTCACCTTACTAGCGGCACAGTACATTTGTAAGATTAGTCCACTATGCTCTCCACCGCACCGTCTGTGATTGCGCCAACTTACATGTGAGGTCTTGCATTAACGTCTAGCTCTCTGACTGGACAGTGGTCTCTTAGCTCTTCATGCAGATATAAATACGACCTATGTGCCAATCACAACTTGACAACATGTGCTGTACATGTGGTCCACACCTTCGGCACAAACAAAATGATCACACACTTAGACAAGGCACTCACACTTTCAAACACACACACAGACTCTGAGGGCAGGCTGCTAAAGAACAGATGTATATATGTGCACTTGCGCACACACGCACACATTAAAACATAAAAATGCCCAGAAGATGAAGGTGCAATGTTCCCCCTGTGCTTAAATGGGAACCACGTGCTGGCTGTGGGTTGAGGCAGACTTAGTAAAGTAAGTCCTTCCACTCATTATGTGGGATGACCCATGCTTCCTTGAGGCTGAGGAAAGCGCAAGGCAGCTTTCTGCTGGTCGGCCCTTTGAATGCAGCCTCCAAACCAGAGTGGTTAGCAATTATATAAACAGAGGAGGAGATTTGTTCCCGTTGTCACTTGCGTTAGCCAAAAGGAACCTGCCAGACCAAGTCGGAGTCCATCTAAGGTACCATTAAATGGCAGGGAACCCTTTGGTCAGAGCCAATGGAACTGGCAGCTGTAAATTGCAAAGGTTCCCATTCATGAATACCACCAACAGCTATAAAGGTAATGTGATTGCCCCCGAATAATAAATATAAACATCAGTGTACTGTCAAATTTCATTTTAAATATATACTTCACAGCTCCTCCTTGTTTTGCATAGAACGTTTTCACACTAAGATTACTAATAAATAAGGTTTACTAGAAAATAAAATTCAAATGTATATTAATACTGTAGACAGTAACACCAAGAGGTAAAGTAAGAACAGCTGAATAAAGCATTATTTAAGGTGTTTATGTGGTACACAAATAGATTTTGAAAAGCATGACTCCCTCTTCTAATTCAATTAAATTCTTCTGATTCAAAAAGGCAGCAATGGGTTGAGGCTGTATCCGTCATCATTCTGAGCTGAATGAGTGAATTAATGTCTGGACAGTTGTGTGTCATACTGGGAGTGTGGGAAAAGAAAAAAACAAGCTCCAATAAGTCTCATAAAAATTAGCAATTGCTGTATATTATATTATATTATCCTATCTATCTATCTATCTATCTATCTATCATGAGTCATGATGACTCATGAGTCATGGCTTAGTCTAAAAGCCGTTATTTTAAAGGTTACAGGAATACTATATGTAAAATTTGTGTAATCTATAATAACAAATGGCAGTAAGGAGGTGTAGAATAAGACACTCTAAAACACACAAAGATAGATTACTGGCAATAAAGCCAAATTCATCAAAGAACACCTTGCCCAGTGAGTGTTTGTTTCCAACGATGTCTCATCTGCTTATAAGACAGTGGTGGGAAAGGTTGTTGAAATCATACCTTCTGGATTTTTTCCCCCCATTTTCCTCATTAGTCTACTCTTTTTTGGTAATATGCACAATTAATAGTTTGTGAAAAAGCTTACAAGTGCCAGTATGGTGGCTATGTATATTGTGAGAATTGATGGACTAGCTAGAGAGTGGAAGGGAACCTTGCCCAGTCTCCATACAGGCCTGTTGGTAGACATCTGGAAGGGATCCGGGTCTGAAAATGAGCTAAGTATGATAGACCACAACTCACTACTGCATCATACTGTATACTGGGCTTCTTTGAGTGCCTGTCCACATGCACAGCATGTCTGTTAAATGTGCATCTAAGCACTTTTAAACATGCATGTACATGAAAGCTAGAAAGCAAAACAATAAACCTAGAACAAAATTAGGTCCCCACAGGAGCCGAATCAATCTGTCTCCCCAGTTAACATGATAAAGTTACTACAAAGCTGGAAGTAAGAATAACTTAGCCGCATGCTAATATCTCAGCTGGCAGATTCTGTCCATTACAGATATACAGATACTCTTATTTTTCCACAGCCATTCATTTTCGGTGAGACAGAAGCTTCTTTAATAAAGCAGAGGTGTACTATAACTATAGGTTTACTCTTTCTTATACACACAGAATATTCTGATAATATGATTTTGTCCGATTTTGTATGCAGTTTCTAAAACACAGGCAGCTGACTTCAACACAGTTTATTAGAGGAACTAACAAAGTCACAATGCCAAAGAGGCAATACTTGAGCTGAACAGACCATAAAAAGATTTTATTTTAGATTTTTTTTCAAAAGAAACATCAGCACCCACAAACCTGCAACGTCAGGATCATTTGATCCACAGACCTGTGGTTTGGGTGGTTCTTAATGTACTACAATATCACTTACATTATGATACAGAGAAACTAAAAATGAGTCACCATGATGCATAAAAAAGGCACAAACTGCTTTAAAACTGGCTTCGTCATAAGTTGGCCACTAGAGAATACCACTTTCAATTTCACATTTTGTTTTTCCATTGATGTTGGACTTTTGACATTATTGGTGGTTAAATAATAAAGAACATGTAAAACGCTTATACAAATGTGTTTCCTGTTGTTTTCGATGGCTGGAAAAATCGCTTAAAAAAATAACTAATGCATAAAATTGTCACAATGTGGTACAGAAGTTGTATGTTCACAAAAGTTTTTGTTTTACTGTGAAACCTTTTGATGTGATTTCAGTATTTGCTGAGCAATGGCTAACCTTCTTAACAGTGGCAGGTGAGATGGCTAAAGCAAGCACAAATGTTTTTCCGGGTGTCTCCACCATGACTCTCTTTTACCACTTTGACAAACCATTTTTCTTTCTGGAGTACGAGCAATCCTGCCACTGGCTTTTTAATGTGGGGCCTTTCTTGCAAACATCTATCACCAGCACACATTTGCTCCAGATGGATCGAGATAAATCAAAGTCAAGATGGTGAACAAAGACTGCTGCTTGTAATGCAAAAACACATTGGGAAAAAAAAAGACGGGTGAAAACCTACACGTTAGGATGTAGGAAATTATTTTATTCTATTCCTTTTTTTGGTTGTTTTGGAGAGTCAAATCTCCTTATAAACACCTACGTTTTTCATACCCTTGATTGCCATGGAAATCTTGTTAATTTCCAGCATCAATATTTTGCTGTACTTAAAAATTTTAAAATGCTTTATTCAAGCAACAAGCCGGTCAAAAAGAAATCAATGTTAATAAACAGTAAAAGATATGAAAACTTTGCAGTTAGGGATTGCTTCAAAGAAGAAGTATGTGTGATAGAAAATAACCTACTGGCACTGAGCCACCGTGTCAGAAAAGCACATAAGGAAACATTCAACCTTTTAATGTATGGATTTTTTCATGCAACCCACCACAGAGTGAAAAGGACTACCAATGACTATCACATTGAGATCAATCACTGTTTATGGCGGAACTGCTGGAACATCGAGAAATTCTACACAAAAAAGCCAGTGTAATCACAAAAACAGTCAAGAAAGCTTTTCTAAATAAGAGAAAGGGTCTTAGTCCACTGAGGGGGGACAAAGAAAGCATGATTGATGGAATGTCTTTAGACGTTTTTCCATTAGTGTCTCAAAATGTTAATTTCTTTACTGTTCCAAACTAGATTATTCATCATTCACTATTGGTGACCCTCATGCCACCGTCATCCCCCTCTCCTTCGCAACTTTATCAATAAGACACCAAAAAGGCCTTAGACAAAGATGGATACCAACATGGATAAATAGAGAAATAAGAACACAGGGACTCGTGATTGATTATGGCATATTTCTGATGGCCCAAAAGTCAGGCTGGACAGAGCATCTTCATTTGGCTGGCTTTTGTTTTCCCATCAGACGTACGTCTATTAAGTTTAAAAAACCACTTTAAAGCCCTTCACGATGTCCTTAAAGTTGTCATTTTCTTATGAGAAATGAAATTATGAGAGTGTGGAACATTTTCCCTTCATCCTCTGTAGCTCTCAATAATTCACAGTCACACACCAGTCAGCCAATCTGGTGGTCACATAAGATGATGCTCTTTTTCGGCTCATTGCAAGCTTGACATTCCTTTGATGACAACACTCTTCTGGACATCGCTAACTCTATGCGTTTCCATTTCGTCTGGAAAACACTACTCACTAGTACCAGCCTCGTTTTCAAACCAAGTGAATCAAACAAACAATAAATCAATCAACAGCTCTAACCACACAGACTTTCTGCCAGTGCCATCATTAGTATAGTTTATTTGCTCACTGAGCTGTTTCTAAAAGTAGGAGCAACCAAGAGGTCTGCGTTCTCTGGGGTAGCTGCTGATGTCACTGTGCAGCAGTGAGTGCCTCTCTCCTCTCCATCTACTGTTTATTTGAAGTCATTATTCCTCCACATATTGGCCCTTTAAACGCTCTGCTAGAGCAGAATCAAATCAGTGATTTAATAATCAGCTCAAAATTACGTCTACTGTGATCTGTTTTAAAAAACAGCTAAAAGAGTAGTAGACACTTGGCAATTAGCACACTTCAGTCTGGGTGAGGACATGCATCAAAAGGTTACACAAACTGACCCACTGCAGCGGCCATTAAATATCAATAATAACAATAATGATATCAAAAAGAACCAATAGTAGTTGGTAAATGTAAAAAGTAGTAAATGTAACTTGCCGATCGCAGACTGATAGTAGACCAATTCCATATTATGGCAACACTTATGGCAGGTTTCAGTGCCAGTGTTGGTATGTTTGACAATCTCAACGCAAAAATCAAATGAGTCATTTATTTGAATAACATAAGCTAAATAGAAAATTCCTGACCAAAACTAAGCAGAAAACTTTCACTCTCTGCGTTTACATTTCCTGGTTTTTAATTACATATAAGATTTGAAAGAACATGCCTTTTCCATACATGGCATATTTCACTTCTGCAGTATTTCACTACCAGTCAAATCCAATTCAAATGTGCAATTTAAAATCTAACAAACGAGACAGCCTCAACTTTGGCCACCCTTTTCAAAAGAAGCTAATTTAGTGAGCTTGCCACTGTCTGTCACTCATAAGTAAAAGACATTGACATGGACTGATGTCACCGCTCCAGGCCGCAATATGAGAAATATCAACACCAATAAAGCAAAATTAATGTTGATCTTTCTTGGTAGTGAGGAAAACTACAGCTGACGCGAGCTGTTTTAGTTGGTGTCGGACTATTTTCGGCAACATTTATTGTGGAAATGAGAACATAATAATCTTTGGCAACATTACATAAGAAACATTAAAAGAAAAAAACTGATGATGACATGTCATTTAACTAATTGTACCACATAAACAACAAGGATTGAATTTCTTATTTTACTGCAATTGGAAAGAAAAGTTGGAAAATGTGCAGTTTGCTCATTTTAGTCTTCTGCTCAACGCAAAGTGAGATAAATGGTCTGCTTGCTCATTTCTACATTTCAGCTCTTTTTGATTCAGTCAAACTGAAGGGTTGAGGGCTTTGGGTTCATCTTAAAACCTCTGAAAAGGGTCAACTTCATTGCTGACCTCACCCGGAATCGTTTCCCCAAAAGGAAATGACTGCAACCTCCACTGCACTTTGGTCATGAGCTAGACTTGACAAGCCAAACTACAAAGAGCTTAATCTATTTATAGGGAAACACAGCTACAGTACAGTGATCAGGGGGAAGAGGAACCCCACAAGACGGAAAGACAGCCGGACGCCGAGGTTACACGCCAACTGTCAAGATCAAGTAGAAGTCTTGACATTCTCCTACTTTAAAACTTAAATCCATTTCCTCTACCTCTCAGAAAACATTCTTCTGACTTTTTATGTTGTCAATTTTTATGTTAAATGCAAGTAAGAAAACTGCCTCGAGCAATCATCCTTTGTACAGAGGAAATAGATTTCTGTATTTTTCATTTTTGATGGCAAAGAGCATCAAATAATTAAAGTTTTTATGCTTCTATACAAATACAGTTTGTATCTAAGCAGAAGAAATTATAATATAACATCTCATTTAAGAATACAGCTACATTTAATGCAAGTACTCAAAAGATCTACAGTTGTGTTGCTAGGATAGAGTAGTTTCAGTTTTAGTCACTGTTGTATCATTTTCCTAAATCAATTCTAGAGAAATTGTCACTAGGTAAATTTAAAGTGTTTTTGCAATTAAAAAACTACATAAAAATATAGAACATATTCATCCTTTTCATGTTTTCTCCGTTTTCATCCCCCCAGTCTAAGGGGTACAGATATTACTGACAAGAGACGAACAAAAAAGACAACAAAATGGAAGAGAGTAAGGGGAAACATTTTTTAAAAGGTTATGAAATAACAGTCTGCTGTCAACAGTGAGTGAGATGCAACTGAAAGGGCAGAAAAAGAACAATCATGGGAAGCAACATAGGAAGGTTAAAAAAAAAAAAAAAAGAAAAGAAATAGTGGAAGAGCAGGCGCTGTAAATCATAACCTGGTGTAAACGAGTTAAAAGAACTTTAGTCCTGGCTGTAAAATGTGGACTGAGAACAAGGAAACTGTAAGAAGCTCAGACCGCTCCATCAGATGATGTTTGTACACTTTAACAGCAGCCCGCATGTCCCCAGATGCCAGTTTCCTTCACGCACCACAAACTGCTTCCATAACCAACACATACAGTGAGATTACTACCTAATATATTGATTAGCAGTCTTGAGAGGAGAAAAAAAGTAGTAAAAAGTGAAGGTTTCTACATATTTACTTCAGATTTGGTTCAGGTTTCAACACATGGGGTCCATTACCCACAGGTGTCACATTTTTCGGCCTTTACAGCAATGAAGAGTTCAACTACCAGCAAATCTATTTTCAAGATTCACGTGAGGCCTAAAAACAAGTTTTTGTTACCAGTGCTAAAATAAAACAAGAAAAATAAATTTTAAGTTTCAACTCCCCCATTGTCCAATCAGGTTCATATTTAATAACAAAACTTTGCAACAAGCTGGGAAAAAAAAAACTTTTCAAGGTACAATAAACACACTAGTTGGATAATTGGAGCAATACTCTGTCTCTGATTCAGTGTGACAACAGGAAAGCAGACAAAAGTCATTCACATTTCCTTTCTTTCTATTCCCTTCACTGATCATTGTCAACCATCATCAGTTAAACATCTGTCATTTCCTCACAGCAGAAGGAAATGTTGGACGTTTTCATACCGAGATCATTCGGTTATACAACCTCTAGACTTGTTTGGGCACAACTGCTCAGACAGGATATTACAGGATAGTACAACGCCTTCTACTCCCAACTGGAAGCTGGTCATCAAAGCAGAAACACATAACTGTACTAGGAAAAGGAAAAACAAAACAAAACAAAAAAACACCAGACGAGCAGGGCCTATAAGGTTAACCAGACAGTCAACGAAAAGAAAAAAAAAAATTCATTCTTTTTACTTTAACTTGGCATCACACTACGAAAATTTGTTTTATAATGTCAACAATACCTAATATAAGATTTAGGCTTTATCACCTATGGATCTCTGCAAATACACAACACCAGTGTTTACAGTCACTGCTAATTGCTGATACTTTGATGTTACGTGTTTTAAAGATAAGCTGGCTAACCACGGAGAGAGAAACCTTCAGTTTGAAGTTTACCCACTTATACTCAAGTGTCTGTGACAGAATCCTAGGCATAACGTCATTCAGCCTCACCACTCCCTTATTATTGCTGTGTGTTAAAATATCTACTTTCCTCTTATATTGACTCTCACTTTTACCCCTGATTTTCACTAGAGGAACTGACAGATTAATGCATCTGTGCTTTCTGTCAGTGCAAACATTAAGAGATAGCACTCACGGTTACATTTTTTTTTTTTACAAAAATTGATAAGATATGGATGTACTTCCTCTCGGTAAGGCAACACCCTCAGGAGGTTGCCTATTATCCACTCTAGTGTTCAGGGAGCAATGCATTAAAGTAATTGTTTACCAGTTGACAGATGTTCATCTTTAAATCTTGCGTCTCAAGTACCACCCATCTAAGTGAAAAAAAAGAAAAACTCTGGAGCAATGCGCTCAATTCTGTACAGCACATCTGCCTGTGATGGAAGCTATTTATGGATTGAGGAGTGATATTTTGCCAGGAATAACTCAAAAGAACCATTAGCTCTGAGCAGATCTTTTTTTTTAAAATTTATTTAAGCTGCCTTAGCACAGGGGTTACATTTCTCTTTAAGATGTATGACAAAGGACATTGGGGCAGACCTAAATGTGATGCCATGTGCTCTGATAATAGTAGGTGTGTGCTGGGCACTGTTAGTTATGTGGTGGTGTGGGAGAATATTAATGTCTATGAGGCAAGTAGTTCCACTGCAGAAGAGAGGTATGGCTGACTGCTTTCACACTGTGTTGTGTAATGTGTCTGGAATTTGATGAATATGTACAGACACACACACGCACATAAAACCTTACCATTCTGTTCATCCAGTTCATTGCCAATCTCCTGGCCCATTATCTTCTGTCGGCTGATGACAGCTGCTAGTGCATCCAAGCCTGCATCCTGAGCTGAGATGAGAGGAAAGAAAACAAAGACTGTTACAAGCTTGACCATGAGACAAAAAATGAATCAACTGATTTTATGTATTGTAATTTACCATGACTGCAAAACAAGGCAAAATGAAACGAATGTGATGAATGATACACAAAAAAAGACAAATGTAGTAGTGGTGACATATATATGTCGTAAATATTTGTGAAACTGGAATGACAGGCTGCTCGTAGAGAAGAGAAGAGAAGAGAAGAGAAGAGAAGAGAAGAGAAGAGAAGAGAAGAGAAGAGATTTGGCCTCTGCAGGTTTCTAAGTTTGACACACTCTTTACCACAGGAATTTTTTTTAACCACAAGTTCATGGGCTTGCCATTACCCAGCTCCACCAGAAATCCCACGTGGGACACAAAACCTCCATATGGTTTGGTTTCATTGTCTTAACAGGAATCTCTGATCCCAAAATGACAATAACCAGAGCCGTAATGGAGACATTGCAATGAAGTGTCATATGGAATCAGGTGAACTAATGTCTGGGTGTTCAAGTCATGTCAGAGCCAGGAGACAGGGGGAAAAAAAACGGTGGTGAGTTTACGATATTCCTTCATGGTGTGAATTATGATGATGCAGTTATGTGCTTTGTTCGGTCAGCACAGGTTTAATACACATATGGTAGTGCCTGGGACTTACTCGTTATCTATATATATATATATCTATATATATATATATATAGAGATATAGAGAGATAGAGAGATATATAGAGATATATATAGAGATATATATATTTACTATAATTTTAATTGTTCTTGAACAGTCATGTAGTTACCCTCAATGACTCGTTGTTGCTGCTGTTTAATCTCTCCAAAGGTCAGCCCCTTGGTCTCATCCGATTCGTTGATCAGCCAAGGGTTGGCTGAAGTGCCTCCACTGGCTCCTGCTCCTCCGGCCATCAATGTGGACCTGTGACATATAATCATAACAATTCTTAGTTTCCCAGCATTCTTTCAAAATAAAACAAAACATAAATAGTAAAAAAAGAGGTCCATAATGAACACTAAAAATTTGCTTTGGAAATTAAATTACTGATACTTTCCAAACAAAGCACAAGCAGCAGTTAAACTATGAAAGTAAAATGCACATCTGTACTATTAAAGCAATTACCTATACCAGAAAAAATCAATCAATTCTATGCTTTTTCTAGGATCTATGACACCCCCACAGATCACAGAAAAACACTGGTTATTTACTTGTCTTTTAATGATTGAAAATACCTCGGCTCTTGCAGTATGTAAACAGTGCATGTTAATCTGTCACAGAACTATGGACTGCAGAGGTTTTGCTCTGACAACGTGACATATAAGAAAGCTCTTTACACTATAATGTGCTGCGCTAAACAACCCTGTGTGGTTTGAAACCTATTCTCCTCCTAATAGCTTAAAGCTGTGTTTCCGACCCCCACCAGTTTTGACTGTCATGCTGTGATGGGTTCAGGGTCTGTGAGTGAGGCTGGTTTTAATTGCGTCTCTTCAGCGCTGTCTGTTGGTCAAACCCAACATAAAGGACCTGAACCACATACAGCTTTACCAGAAATCAAGACAGAAACTGATAATTTGACTGTACTTACTTTTAAGTATTTGCTGTTTTATCATCCTTTCAAAACCAGATGAAAACAGCTTACTTTTTTTGCACAACTAACACAGAACACTACTTTTATCATACCCCCATTCACAGTCTGCTGACTGCTTCAAGTCACCTCTGAAGTAGCCACTAAAGTGCTATTAAGGCTATTCACAATGCAGGCAGGCGGAGGCTGATACAATCTGAAAAGAGGGTGAGACAAGGCATTTAGTCTAATCTCTCCAACAGGTTTGATTACTCTGAGACTATGTGCCAGGCTTCTACTTCCTCCATGCAAGTGTTTTGTGTGAAAATCCAATTAACAAGTCAGCAGGGAGCGCCAAAATCAGTCAAGTGGATCTCTTGGTACCCACAAAACACAGACTGCCACTGCAGAAGCCCGAACATCCCATTAATGACTGAGTGACTTAGACAGGTGAGATTTAACTACTTCCAACTATTTCCACTGCAATAAAATACAATGGAAAGGTTCAGGCATAACAGTGGGAAGATGGATCCATGGGCCAGCAGGGTTAACTCAGGCTTCAAAATAGCCGCCTTCTTAGTCTGAAATGGAGATGCTTGGAATATATTGTTTTGGGGATGGATTAAAGTGTCCCTTTGGCAATTTTGTTCTACTTTTTTTCTATCCAAAGTTCTCACAAAAAAAGAGTTTAAAAAAATCAGCTTAGATTATCCAGGCATGTCCAAATCTACTGCTTCCCACATTCTGTCCTTAGAGACCACACAGTGGGAATGGATCCTACCCACAAATCCAAATTACCCACCACATATCACCATTAAATTTAGGTCTCATTGAGCAAACCAAAAGCCATATGACCACATGATTACAGTTTGCCGAGCTAATTTACCAGCAAATCTCATTTGAGTTTTTTTTTATTTTCAGAGCCTTTTATGTAATTGGGTGTGTGGTCTGTAAAAAGATGAAAGCCAGTGCAAAGCACCACTAAGCAGATCAATCACAAAACCAAAGCTTGTGAAAGATATCAGAGAAAGGCAGTCCCATCAAGGCATCAGCACACGGGTTCTCTAAAGTCTATTGAGCTGATGAAACTGAGAAACTTTGTTCTCGTATTTTGGTATTTTAGCTACTTGTCAAAAAAATAAATAAAATTAAATACCACCACAATAAAGCGTGCTGTACCAGGAATGTTGAGCATCCACAGGGATGCAACTAAAAAACAGCCATGAGAAGCCAGGGAAAGTTAACAACATAACATCATCTCTTCCTGTTAAAGTAAATACCACCTGGCCCACACCAGTTAAAATCTTCCACAAAATAATGACTCTACCTAAAGATTTTCTAGTTATCATGTCTGCCTCACAGCACTGTCAACCTACAATGGTGTAAAACAGTGGTTCCTTAAAACCACAAGATGAGGCAGTCTCACAGAATGAGGCAATCCCCTGAGACTCCCATGTTAGGGGGCCCGACTTCAGCAATGAAATATATACTTAAAGCCTGGTACAAATCATTTTCATCGCTGCATCCCATTTTCCCCTTCACAATATCTATACAGTGCATTAACTTTTTTTGGTAGCTTCCTTAACAGACAGATATGCCAACACGGGCAGCTGCAGCCACTTGGCCTCGTCTCAGATCATTTTTGTCACTGAGTTCTTACCCGTGAACTGTGCTGTGCTTTTTGCAGAACTGTTATTACAATTATCTGCCAAATAATATGAAATGTTGTATTGTATAGCCCATACAATAAGTTTGTATTCAAATTTTGGTGAATGTAATTTTTGTATATTATTAGCGCATTTCCTAGGAAGAGTAAGGGGAGGGGCATATTAGGAGACAGTGAGAGAGAAGGAAAGCAAGAGGACGAAGGTAAGAGAATGGTTTGGACATGTGCAGAAAAGTGATATTGGATATACTGGACAAAGGATGTTGAAGATGGAGCTGCCAGGCAGGGGTAAGAGAGGAAGGCCTAAGAGGAGGTTCACAGATGCTGAAGGAGGACATGCAAACTGTTGGTGAGACAGAAGAGAATGAAAGTGATAGAGTGAGATGGAGGCAGATGATCTCTGTGGAGACTCCTAAAGGCAGCACCTCACAGAAGTATCTGACAGGTATATGTGACAGCTTTGTGCAATGGCACCATACAGATGTAGCTTGCTAAATACCAATGGCCAAAATATCATTGAGGATTTATAATATGGAATCCATAACATCCATGTATATCTCTTATATACAGTGGCGGTATCCGGCTCTTTCCTTAACTAGCAGAATACACTGTGTAAGTATACAGTATAGAGTACACTATGTCAATTGCTAGTAATAAACTTGCTCTTTCTGTTTCCATCATTTGCGCGTGAGTGCGTGCCAAATGTGTAATCAACAGTGCAAAGCAAGAAAATCCATTAACGAAAAAGAATTAGCTATGAACTTAAGCACCCTGTCAAAATGGTAGGCACACAGACTTTCCTCCGAGTGACAGCACCAGGGGAGGTCATACAGGATGTACAAAGACTCGCTGAAAGTTAGTGACCGGTGGCATATCATCAAAGCAGAGACCAGAGCCTATGACCTCTCAGGTCAAGAACACAGACAAGAGAATGAGGATTCATTATTTGTAATTGGGCAACCAGAGGTGGAAATTGTACTAAAAAAAATTCTCAAAGAGGACAAGTTACAAAATGAAAGGCAGCGTGATCTGAGCAGGATGTTCATCAATCAGTGATGCTTGGTTTGCTTCTTCTGACAATGACCGAGAAGTGACAGAAATTATCGGTGAACAAATATTCCAAAGTGGGCGGAGAAGTAAATAAAGTACTACGTCAAGCACTACTGTGATCAAAATATGTTAAGATAAAATGAGATCTTTGAAAGCGGGACAATATGTGATTAGTGATATTTGCACTATTCATTTTCTTAACACTTTATCCCGTTTATAATAACTTAACATGCCTAATGTTACCTGGAGGGTTCAGACTCTGTAATATCGCCCTTGAAAGTTGCATTTAGCTGCTTCTCTCTGGTTAGCAGGTCATCAATGAGATTCTGCCTCCTGTCAGCTTCAGACTGCATTCTGATGAGGCCATGATAAGGTCACACAAAACATTCGCAATGCTTTAACCACTTTTGATGAGCAGGGACAATTTATGTTTCTAAAACTTAAGCGTGTTGCATTATTGAGATCATTTTCTAAACACTCTAATGCCCCCTATTGGAACACCTCTGCCAATGTAAGCAAAGCAGGCTCTTCACAGTTCCAAACTGAAGGATACATGCGGCGAGACGAGGATGCCCGCAACAAACCCTCCTTCAGCTGAGCGATATTTTGTTTCAGCTTCTGAAGTGAAGCCCGTAGCGTCATGTTTATCTGAAAAGACAGAAGATAAGCTCACTACTAACAACAATCAACAAGACAATAGGAATGTGAAGACAATACTATTGTAATTATGAGGTAAGAGGCTACCTTTGCAGGGTTCCCCCCCGTTCTCTGTTGTCTGTTCCGTTCATGGATGTTTTCAGCTATTTCCTGTGCCAAGCGGCAAGTGGCATCGTAATTTTGTAACCTGCAAATGAAAAACGAGGATTAAAATCTCATCTAACTTGAACTGCAACATCATCAAGTAGCCAAAGATGAAGTAGTAAAACTAAGATTAAAACTAAGCATTTTAATATAATAATGGATTATATTTTCATATATTTAATTTTTATAGTACTTTTCGTTACAAGTAAACTTGGTGTGTTTAATATAAAAGATAAAAAAGATGATGCTTTGTGTCATGGTTGTATTACTCCAAAACCAAACTGAATTTAAACTTTCCATCAACATCCTCACAGTGTAACAAGTGTTGCTTGGCTGAGAAGTCATTCGCAAATCTTTTTGGGTCCCTGCGTCAATATTGCACAGAATTTTTTCCCCCCACACTGGACTAAAAAGATGTTACCTGTTACACAAATGGAAGAACTGCATATGCATATAACAGATACTCAGGAGACGGGGGGGCCTTTCCATCAATGAGAAATACCTCTACTTTTGAATTGACACAAGAGGATGTGGATTTTTCTTTATATATCTTGATTATGCTTCCTTAATATCAATACTGTTGTGAAAGTCATAATGTCTTTGACGAAAAAGTGTTTGCCCCTTTCCTGATTTTTATTTTTATTAATTTTTTGGAATATTTGTCACACTCAGGTTTCAGATCACTAAACAGATGCACTGTATTTTAGTTTCGGGCAACTTCTTGTTTGAACCTTTTTTTTGTGTAGGTTGTAGCAAATGAAAAATAAATAAATAAAATATTTCTAAACTTAAAATGTATATTTTGAAAACCCACATTAATCATGAAAATAATGATTAAAGCATAAAACTGTGCAAACTAAAAATTAACCTATTGAACAACGGATCAAGTGAAGACTTTGGATGACGTATTGCCTTAATCGAAAAGTATGAGCTAAATGGCTATCAGAATCATTGTTATTAAATATTATTATTTAATATTACTGTAGCTTATTTGGGTAAAGCGTCAGAAACGCAGCATAAGCTTTGGTTTTATCATGTGACATTTTTAGCATTCCTTTTTCCCCATTCTCTAACGCTATTTGATTTGCTGTTATAAGTAGACCTGACGACAACGACAACAAATTGTTTTCTAATCCGAATCTAAAACCACCAAGCTACTTCCCGACACACGAAGCGATTACTTTTTAATCACGAAACAAAAATACATGTTATTTTATTTGGCTAATCTTCGTAGCTACCACTTTCGCTAGCTATATTCAAAGTAGTTACAATGCGTAGAAATAATATTTGTTGTCCTTAAAAATACGTCTGAGTCATTTTACTTTTGCATTCAAGACAATGACTTACCAGGCGTCCTGAGACATTATGATAAAAGTCAGCTATTAACCCAAGTTTGAACCAACTATCCGGCTGTAATCACCAGCAGCCTGTTTCTTGTTTTGACGAGACGTCACTACGGTAGGCGACAGGGACATATTTCCCAGGACTTCTACAGAGTGCGCATTGTAATAGCATAATGCTGCCCTCTATGGGTTAGGATTTGCTGTTAATTTTTGACTCACAGGTCAGTTAAAGTGTAGAAATTTCAGAGCTGCTCGACTAACTATTTGGGAATTTCAAACGAAAAAAACACTTCAAGCAGAAATAAAGACTCATGGAAAAGCCTTAGACATGGATGACCTACAGTAAAATATAATTTAATATAATTATAAGATGTGATCTCAATTTTCCAAATTTAAAAAGAAATCTGGATGTGTGCCTATGACTTTTAGACGAGCTGCCTCAGCCTAGTCAAAACAACATTATGTTTATCATCAGCCTCTCTCTCCTTTGACTAAGTGCCTATTCCTCTTTCCAGTGTTTCCCTGTTCAATCTCTGTTTTTTCCTTGCAAATGCTGATTGATTCACTTTTGTTCTAGCAGAGTTCTCAGTTAATCATAGCTTCCTTGACAACAATGTCTTATCCAACTTATCATAAATGTAGTAGTTCTTTTATTCATTAGAACAACCGAGGATAAATGTTTTTGTTTATAATCTATCAGACCAGATCCAACTGTTTTATTACAATAAGGAGAGCGAGATTCTTATTCTTACCTATAAATTCCCAATAATCCTCCAAAAGACACTCCAAAGAAGCTGCATATAGCAGGGGAGGGGGGGGGGGTTTAATTAATTTATTTTTATTTTGCTTTTCATACATTCAAACACCAAGAAATGGAAAGATCTTGATACAGCAGCAATATAAAAAGATTTGAAGGATACCTTTCCTCTTGAAGCCAAAGGCCACAAAGTTCCTTTTAGACATGGAAATTTTTGATTGTCATTAACCATTCCACTGTCAAAATTTTCCATTCTTCCAGCAGAAACCACCCCCATGGTCTTGGTTTTACAGAAAACAAGTGAAGGCTGCTTAAAATGAGTTTTTTTTATGCAAGTTAAAGCCAGAATAGTCTAATAGTAAACTTTAGAAAGAACAGCATTTCATTTCACAAGTCTATAAATCTTTCATAAAACTTGTACAGACACATTATTATGAGTGACTCTCAAAGATGAAAACAAATGACAGCAGTAATCATTTAAACACAACTTTGAATCGCTTTTAAAGGCTTACAGAAATAGTAGCTAAAAATCTTTCTCCTAAATACTTAAAACAGACCTGCAAAAGCAACTTACATCAACATCCAAGTAAAAAAAATCTACAACTGTTACCACAGAATTTATAAAACATCAACAATATTGTAATGATAGTCAACATCAAACACCAAAGTGATACGTGTTCATGCTTAGTTTGTTATTTTTACCCTGCAGTAATTTTTTTCTTCTGTACAGAGATGTAGGAAATATGTCAGCCTTAAGAAGAGAAATGCACTTTTGATTGGAGTGTAAGAGTGGCACCATGCATGTAATCTTCTAAGTGACTCGTCACTTTTGTAAACAGCAGAGAGGCACAACAAAGGAAGAAACACCACCTGCTAATTTACACAGTCTATGTCACAATATGGCAAGATTATTCAGTTTGAAGGACAAATGTATTTCTGCTCTGTTCATTTCTCATACGACACAGGTGTTAAATCTATGCTTATGTAAAAGATGTTGTTTTTTTCACATCTGATAATCTGAGAAAAAACATCATGCATTTTTTTTGGCAAGGAAAGTTTCAGAGTTTGTTTTTCAAGTCCATTCCATTATGTGCCGACACATAGAGTAAGTACTTGTAGAGGTTTTATGTTTTATACCCAAACAATGGTTGTGTTTAGATGAAAACATACATATGTTGTGTTCAATAATAGCCTTTGGAAGATTTCTTGGAATAGATTCTACTGGCATTTCAATGCTTGAAGTACGTGAAGTAATTTCAAAGAAAATGTTGACAAGAGCAAACCATTTCAAAGACTTTCAAGGAATGTAATGTTCAGTGTTCAAATACATTTTGGTCTCGTAAGCAATTTAATTTAATTTAATTTAATTTAATTTAATTTAATTTAATTTAATTTAATTTAATTTAATTTAATTTAATTTAATTTAATTTAATTTTTGAAGAAACCTACAAGAAAGATTGTGGAAACTGAGTTCATACATGTGAAATCCTGATAGTTGCACATTTTAAAAACAGATTTGTTTTTGTTTTGTTTTGTTTTGTTTTGTTTTGTTTTGTTTTTTTTTTTTGGGGGGGGGGGGTGTTAGCTAAGTGCACGTACGTGATCTGGAAATGTAAGGTTTTGTTATATGATTCTAATCATGGGGCACTTGGGTTACAGACACTGATTACTTCTCAGAAAGAGACAGTGCCAAAGGTATAACAGGAAAATCAATGGAACTTTTCACTTTCAGTGCCTGAATTCACCAACAACAAACCATGTAGAGCTCACATGACCAAAGCCCACAGGCCTATATAAAGCCCGGATCCTCAGATTGTGCAGCTAGCAACAGGAGAAACATTACCTTCTAACCTATTTTTCAAGGAAGAATAGGAATTGAGATGATTCATGTTTCACGGACACCAGAATTCTTCAATTGTGGAAACGTGAATTTATTCCCAGACGCATTCTCTGACCACAATCTGGAATCTATGGCTAGTAGCAGAACCAGACAAAGGTCTCACTCCTATTACAATGCAGAGGAAAAAAAGCCTTATGGTGTGGACACACAGAAAGAAGAAACCTGTTTAAGACCTCGATCTAGGTGTGTATTCATAATTAACTATGCTTTTACTCTTATATTATCAAAATTAGGTTACTGGCCAGATAACCAAATGTAGGTTTACTTCTAATTAACCAGATTTGTGTTTTTTTTTCTCTTCTGACTTGAATTACTGAACTACATAATTAATATTGAATCAAATGTCTTTAAAAGGTCTTTTTACAGTTATGAGACATCGGAGTTATGCTCAGAAGATGACATAAGACACTTTACAACCTCCCCTACGTCAAAACAGATGCAAAGCTCACCGCCAAAGTATCAAGCAACCAAAAAGGAGGAAAGAGACGGGGATGTGTCGGTTGTTGAGTTCACCTCTAAGAAGTCAAAGCATAAACCAAACAAGCAATCACCCTCTAGAGAAACTTGTGGTAGTGAAATAATGTTTTTAAAGTTGGATATGGATTTTAAAAGCTAAATAAATAGAATGAAAATCTACAATAATAATAATAATAATAATAATAATAAGGAAGTTACATGTGTATATTTTGGCTCAGGCAGTAAATGCCATCTCAAGCAAGTTTCCATGATGACCATCTCTGAAGCAGACAACTGGGAGATTTGTTCCAGCTCTGGGATGAAGTATGGGCAGTTTGTGGACTGGGAGAAAATTGATCCTGAAGCTGCAAAGAAATATCAACATATCCTACGGAGTGAGCACCAGCAGCTTAAAACTATGGCTCGGGAAGGATTTTGGGCCATGCCACACACACTAAGGGCCAAAGCTTATTATCACATCATCCACAGCATCAATTCTATGTATGTGTTCGTGGCAAGTAATGGAACCACTGTGAGCATTTTTAGTGAAATCTGCTTGAACCAAATTTTTGACTGTGTATTGATTTTATATATCTGCAGAAGGGCTGTCACTCCAGACAGAGATGTCTACTATGAACTGGCCAAGAAGCTATTTGGAGAACAAAAACGTAGCAGCCACCCAGTGCCGAAGTATATGGAAGATGGAGAAATACCAAGGTAATATTTTGTGATACTGCAATCACACTTCATAGCTGACAAACTGTCTTAATGATGAGCTTTTTGTCTAATGGGCATTGATTTTGCTAATTTTGGCTACGTTTATTAAAAGCATCCACAAGACTAGCAACATATATATCTACATATATAACAGAAAAAGTTTACATTCTAGTATTATTATACTTCTGCACTGCAGTAAATGTGACCAAATCGGTCCTTGCTTCCTCTGTTCTTTTCCAGATACTGCCTCAACAAAGCAGGCCTGAATTCTGCAAAAAAAGTTCTTCTTTGCCTCGGAAAATACTTCATAGACATGAACTTCTGCCCCATTCTACCTGCCCTGGTCTCCCTCATCCTCCACTTCAGCGAGGATGAAGCTGAATGTTTCTACAGTGTGTCCCGACTTATCTGCTACAATGATCCCAACAAGCGCTACATTGACCAGACTTTCCTCACCTACCGTGCGTCCTGTATGACCTTTGGAGACCTTGCCAACAAATGCTGCAGAGGCATTCGCAAGCTGATAGCCAGCTCCCACCAGAACCTGTTTGAGTTTTACTCTGACTGGATCATGTGGATATTTGCTGACCTTCCGTTCACATATGCCATTAGAGTTCTAGACGTCTACCTACTGGAGGGCTACAAGGTCCTTTACAGGTTTGTTAGTGCTGCCACATTTCAACAAATAAACAAAAAAACTTAGTCCTAAATATGTCATTTCTTCTGCCATATCAGTTACTCTGGGAAAAAAACAAACATACAGACAAAACAATTCAATAAATGTGTTTCATAATTATTCTTTGTAGGGTTGCTCTGGCTTTGCTTGACCTCTATAAAGTATCAGTGTCATCTCGAGTGGCAGATGTGGAAGACTTCAGAACAGACATGAAAAGATTTGTGCAAAATGTAGCTCGCCACTGCACAGCTGAGAAGCTCCTAGAAAGAGCCTTCAAGATTTCAGTACCCACAAGGAGAGACCTTAACCTACTGTTCACTGCCAATAAAGAGTCACTCATACTAAAAGGTGTCAGCATAGACCAGAAAAGGTGGGTTAATACTGACATTGTCATGAATCAGATGATGAATGGTATATTTGTATGTAATAAAGGATTAATATACACAAACTTAGTAGTATTGAATATTCCATTTCAATTAACATGAACCCTGTTTTCACATATGTTTCCAAAAGGCTACCAGTAGAGACAGTGGATTTCAACAACTTTCGTTCCAGTGTTGTAACAGGGACGGAGATGAGAGTCATCTGGGCCTGGATACCTGAGCGCTTTGCCCTCTTCAGTCCCTTCAGGTTGTTCAGCACAGCTGAGCATGAAAGGACTCTTGCTTCGTAAGTAACCTTTGTTCTGCGCTTCAGTCCCACTTGGCAACTACCTAAAAAAGAGGCGTGAATCAGAGGAGTATTTATATCATATCGCAATAGCTTTAATAGTGTTTACTTTGTATCAAATTACTATCTGTTGAACTTCGCGTCCCTGCAGTGAAAAACAAATATTTTTTTGTAACCGTCAGCAGGTGTGTTTTTACTATCAACATTTAGTGACAAATACTGTTTTTTTCCCCTGCGTTTAAACAGTGCTAAAACTTCTCTCTGATTTAACATGAAATTTCAATAAAATAGGTCTTAGATCTTGATTTGTATGCTAGTTTGGCATGTGTATAATGTTGTTGTGCATTTATAAAAACAAAAGGTGTTTTGTATATTTTTATTTCATACAGATTCTATTCACATGTGGAGGGACATGAACCATCTGTCATGATTATTAAATCTGTGGATGAAGAGGTAAAACTATAAAATAATCAATATTAGGATACATTTTATTTGACATGTTAAATGAGCCTCAGAATTGATCCTTATGCTTCTATAATGGTGAGATTTAGTCGACGCAGTAAGTTTTGTATGCCATTGACATGATGTAATTGCTCTTATCTTAGGTATTTGGTGCCTTCTTGTCAACTGATGTAGCAGAAAGAAGAAAACATGATTCAGAGGAACTTGCATACTTTGGAACTGGGGAGTGTTTAGTTTTCATGGTGAGCTTTCTTCTTGTTGAATTCAACTTACCTTAGATTTAGATTGACCATGTATGGGTTTCTTTATGTTAATGTACAGCAATGCCTTTGACACTGCAAGGCGTCAAACAAGATTTGTGATTACTGTTTCAGCTCCGTCCCAACATGGAGCTCTACCAGAGATCTATGGTCAATATAATGAGCCCAAGAGCTTCTCCTGAGAAACTTCGAGGCAGCATTAGTGCTTCCCCTCAGGCGTCAACTAATGGCAACATCCCCTCCAGCACAACTCTGACTTGTCCTGCTGAGACACTGCAAAATCCAAGCTATCTGATGGTCACTGCACCAGTGGAGGAATCCATGTCTGCTAAACAGCCCAAGAGGCCTAAGGAGCAAGAGGCCTCCAAGTTCATAGCAGGCGATGACAATCAGCTTATTATTGGTGTGTTAGTGAAACATACAATAGATTGGCCTTTGAAGGAACCTTTAATATATTGTGTGACAGGGAAGCTGCAACTCTGCTCATATCTATGTGTCCTCTTTCAGGTGGTGATGGAGGCCATGCTCTCTGCCTGCAAAGAGACTTACAAGGGGGTTACACAGAGCCGTGTGAAACTTTTAAGAGCATTGCACTCTGCAAGAGAGACTTCAAGATCCAGTCCCTGGAAGTGTGGGGCATCCAGAACTCCATTTCCTTTTCTCATTGTTTTCCTTCTAAGTGAGTTAGAGAAAACAGCACTGACTATATTTGGTAAAGACTGAAACAGTTTTTCCTTCAAAGAATTTGAGTGATTTTGATTTATATGCAGCCTACAGACATTTCACACTTGTCCTGTGAAATGCTAAATTGTGTATTTTTTTGTATAGTTAGGTGAGATTTTATTTTGTTAATCAAAGTTTATTTGTACAGATCTGGGTCACATACAATGTCCTAGTGAACGTTACAATCCAGGAAAATAAAGCTTGTAATCTCAGGGCAGCTCCGAAGGAACACAATGACGCTCTTTTTGGTGCATATACTCACTTTTCTGTGATGAATCGGAAGGATAACTAGTTTTATAATACTCTGTAATAACTAAAGCACTACATTCACTAAAGGATAATATTTGTAAACACGCTGTTAAAATTGCAACTGCATCTGGTTTTAATTGGGAAAACAGTAACCTGCAGTATTTTATAAGATCTATATCCACTGTTAAATTGTATATTTTGATTGTGCAGTTTATTTAGATTTTGATGTACAGTTGTACAAAACATCCCTTTTAAAATCCTTTATTTGCTATTCCTCTCAGTTAAGTAACTTATTCAGATAAGTGTTTTATTATTAACATGGCTGCATTTGTAATGGGATTGAAAGCAAATAGCGTTTTTGTTATTTATTTATTTATTTATTTTATTTAAGTCTTTTACTTAACATTGTCAGCATTCCTGTTAAAAAACGAGTCCTCTTTTGCTCCTGTTACAACATTTATACTTTAAAAAGAAAAAGAAATTCTGCTTTAAAGCTCCTTTACTTATATTCGCAAAATGATCTGTATATTATATCGTTTCTACCTGCAAAGATTATTTCTTAACATTAAGAAACTTGCTGAAGCAACTCTCTGTAGCTTTATGGAACCATTTGGAGTGACATGCGAAAGGAGTGTATTATGTTTTCTTTGTTTAGTGATAACAGGGGGAAAAAAGGAAAAAACTCTACTAAAGATAGATATAATGTAAAAAAAAAACAACTCAAGATGTCTGGTTGCCCTTATATCCATTTAGGAGAACCTTCGGTATTTGTGTTCATTTAGTTTCAACAACCTGTTTTTGTTGTATAAACAAATGAAATGAAATCAAAACAATAATAATTTTTTTTAAAAAAAGAAAGAATAGAAAAGGAAACGACGCCTCTCAACGTCAACACTGACCACGATCTGAGCGAGCCCCTGCTGGACATCTGACTGAACCGCAAATCTGTTAACCGCAAAGAAAAGCACCGGTTCTTGAAAGTACGTGAGCAGTTGAAGGCACCATGCAAGGGAAAGAACATCAACCCCAAATTGCTGCGGCGTGTTTAGCAGTCCGTTGCTTACTATGATGGGGCTTATGGTCACCTTCTTATGGCTACCAGCGCATCACGGAGTTAAGGGAAATGAAATGACAGAAGGAAAAGCAAAGGAAGCTACAAAGAGACCGTTGATGGATATGGATATCAGTGTTAATAGGGCCGAGATTAAGAACAGAATACGGCACAAAATGAAAGAAAGGTGACAAAAGCAATGGGAGGAAGAGATGAAAGGGCGATGGTTTAACAAAACAAAAAGGAAAATATGAGAAATGAGAAGCACAGGAAGGAGAATTTCGGTCCACACGCCATACCAGTTGGTGGCAGTAATGCATATAAAGAAGAAGAAGCAGTCCGCGGCTACGAGCTGTCCTTTCACGCGAAGAAGTTTTCGGTTAAAACTCTGTGGATAGAGGACGTGGTAAGCTTTCTCTTTTACGGATTATTAGAGAGGTGGGCCTGAATCTTGTTTACGCCTCCGAGGCTGTGCTGCGTGGTTAGCTAAAACGTTACCGTTAGCGACAGTAGCTAGCAAACGCTGTAAAAGTGCGGCTGTTGTGTTTGTATTTGTATACCGTTGTGACAATGCGTTAACACTACCCTCGAGTTTAATTATAACCCCTTATCGACAATCGTTAACCACGCCGGTGTCGGTTTCGCTGCAAGTGGACGGGTTAATGCTCGAACAAACATTCCAGCAAATCTGTGCAAAAGCACAGATATTTTTTGTATAGGTAAATAAACAACATGTTAGCTTTCAGAACCAGCACTGACCACTTTCAATTTCACGTGCATCTTTAAGTTTAGTTTGAGGATATTGATACATACTTTGAGCGTTAAGGGTTGTTTAGTGTTGTTTTCCTTCCAGCGTCTTGATACAGACACTGGGTGTGTGCAGCACACCGGACTGCTTAACCCACTGCATACATGCTGCTTATCTTTTATGCTGCTCATGTTTTAGATGGCATGCTCAAAATTTTGGCGTGAACAAAATGCAAGCACGGACCAACTAATAGTGACTAGTAGTGCCACACTCTACCTGAGTATTTTTGATGCTGTAATGTAGTTAAGGGGTGTTTCCAGCTAGTGCTTTCTGTTTGTGCTAGGAGGGGGCAGTTCGTAATACAATTGGAGTTAAAAAATGGTACTAGCAAGGCAAGGTGTACCTGATAAAGTGTCTGGTGAATGTAGATTTGACGTAATTTAGCGATAGTATCTGTTTTGCATAGTTTGCCCACCACTGATAAGTAGATTTATTTTTTTGTTTTTGTTTTTTGTAGAATTGTAAAATTTCCCCCCAAACTTCCAACCAACTAATCATTAGTTAACCACATAAACAAGTCACAGCCAGTTAGTCAGGGAGGTCCAATTAAATACAATAAAGTGTTTCTGATGCCTATGTTTTTACAAACTCAAACACCAAATCACTTGGATTTCAAGTGGGATAACTTCAGTTCAATTAAATTTTAATTATATAGCGCCAAATCACAACAACAGTCTCCTCAAGGCGTTTTGTATTGTAAGGTACACCCTACAATAATCAAATGACCCTCTGTGAGCAAGCATTCCCGACAGTGGGAAGGAAAAACTCCCTTTTAACAGGAAGAAACCTCTGGCAGAACCAGGCTCAGGGAGGGGCGGCCATGTGCTGCGACCGGTTGGGGTGAAGGAAGACAGGATGAAAGACATTCTGTGGAAAAGAGCCAGAGATTAATAACAACTGTGATTCAGCAGAGAGGTCTATTAACACATGTTGAGTGAGAAATGTGACTGAAAAGGAAATACTCAATGCACCATGGGAATCCCCCAGCAGTCTACACCTATTGCAGCATAACTAAGGGAGGATTCAGGGTCACCTGATCCAGCCCTAACTGTATGCTTTAGCAAAAAGGAAAGTTTTAAGCCTAATCTTAAAAGTAGAAATAGTGTCTGTCTCCCAAATCAGACTGGAAGCTGGTTCCACAGACGAGGGGCCTGAAAACTGAAGGCTCTGCCTCTCATTCTACTTTTAAATACTCTAGGAACAACATGTAAGCCTGCAGTGCTAGAGCGAAGTGCTCTAATGGGGTGATATGGTACTACAAGGTCATTAAGATCAGATGGGGCCTGATTATTTAAGACCTTGTATGTGAGGAGCAGGATTTTGAATTCAATTCTGGATTTAACAGGGATAACTTGACAGTTGTTCATCTGAAATAGCTCTCCATTAAGACTTTTATATTAGCTGTATCAATGCTTATTGTTCACTTTCCACATCAGTTTTGTTTAAATTTCCCTGGATGTGTCTAATGAGTCCTTTTGGTCTCAGACATTAGCTACAGTACGAGTTTGCATCGTGGAAACTGTAATAGTAAATGTCCAATATGTAGATATATTGTGTATTTGTTCCTTAACTGTTTATGGGTTGTACATCAACAGGCTGCAGC
Organism: Perissodus microlepis; assembly: GCF_051167445.1. NCBI lineage: Eukaryota > Metazoa > Chordata > Actinopteri > Cichliformes > Cichlidae > Perissodus > Perissodus microlepis. The sequence continues at coordinate 15,109,722 of NC_140466.1, forward strand.
AATGGGCCCAGACACCACACCTGTCCCTAAAACAGAATCTGCGGAGGAAAGTATGTATTGAGGGTATTTTGCATGTTTCTCCCCTTTTGATCAAAATTTGTGTAATAAATAAGTTCACTTTTTTAGTTCTAAAAAGCCTGGTTCCTTATCTAACTGAATTCGGTGGCATACAGTGCATGTGGAACAGAACAGAACTAAGCCCCACTGAACATGAATTACATATGTGTAACATGGTAAAAGTCAATCATTGTGTTTTGCTTACTGAGATTTGCTAAGTCACTTCAGTCAGTAACACACTCAAATTGTGTTTTTAATGTGATTCCTTTTCAGGTTCAGAAATAGTGGTGGTGAAAATAATCTCAGACTCAGATTCAAGTGATGCTTCAGTGGCTGAGCCAGAAAACAAACAGCCACAGAGCAACACATCAGACAAGTGTTACCCTTGCACTGTCTGTGGCAAGATATTTGACAGACCGTCAAAGCTGGAGTGGCATAAACCTGTACACACAAGCAAGCCCAAGACTCTTCATAACTGTGAGCATTGTAATATAAGCTTTACAAAACAAGAGACGCTGATCCGACACCGGAATTGCCACAGTAGGACTAACAAGCACCCCTGTCCCGACTGTGGAAAAGTGTTCAATAGACCCTCAAGGTTAGAGAGGCATAAACGCACACACACAAAACAACCCAGGGTACCTCATCAGTGTTCATACTGCATGAAGACGTTCAGAAAACTTAACAAACTCATTCGTCACAAGCGTATGCACACTGGAGAGAAGCCTTTCACCTGTTCGGTCTGCGGTAAGGGATTCTCCGAGTCAGGTCACTGCAAAGCACACGAAAAGACACACGAGGAGCAGCCAGAAAAACCTCACAGTTGTGCGGATTGCGGGATGTGTTTCTTCAAGGCCTCGGCGCTTCGTAGACACTTCCTCTCCCACACAGGAGAGAAGCCTTTCAAATGTACCTTATGTGAGAGCTGCTTCTCTCGCTCTGAGGGACTGAAAAGGCACATGAGGAGCCACACAGGGGAAAGACCATACAAATGCATTATCTGTGGCAAGCAGTTTTATTCTCGCCAGGATTTGAATATTCACGTATTGATCCACACAGGGGAGAAGCCACATCTTTGCCCTGTGTGTGGTAAAGGCTTTTCACAGCTGGGCAACATGAAAGAGCATGAACAAAATGTTCATATTAAGTCAGAAAAATATATTTGTAATGATTGTGGAGCAACTTTCTCACGAAATGCGTCACTGACAAAGCATCGGCGGACACATACTGGAGAGAGACCGTATTTGTGCCTCATCTGCGGCTGCAGGTTTAAATGGAGCCATTCTCTCAGCAGACACCGGAGGTCACACGCACACAGACAGATGGCTGGGGACACATCCAAAGAAATACTAAGTTTTGAAGGACCTTCAGAGAATCCCGACAGTGTAACGTAAATGTTGAGTGTTTATTAAAAGCACATTTCCTCTTCATTTAGTTTTGAGAGAGTTTGTTCTATTGACAAGTTATTTAAAGTTCTTGTGATGATTCACCTTTCTGCTTTCATTGCTGATTGTCCACTAAAATTCTTTTTAAAAATCTCAGTTAGGACAGGGCACCAGGTCTGCTCTGTTCACAGTTCACTGTTATGACATGTGGTGTGGTTAGCGTTTAAGAATATTTCATAGTTCTTTACCAAAGGACAAGGAAATACAGTTGCCCTACCAAATGGCTGGAAAGTTTCTCTGGACCTACAGTTATATCAGTACAACATTTTGCATGGTGCAGTGCAAACAAGGATGTAGCTAAGTATTGCTTCTTTCTGCAGTTTATAAAACAGAGTGTACTTTCTTTACAAAGTAATTGTTACCTAATTTGCCCTCATAAGTGCCAAATATGCAGATTTAAAAAATTTAAATGAACATAGAACATTGTTAGATTAGATCTAGAACATACATATATGATGTAGTTGTGTAATCCAATGATTTTTATCTTGTGCATGATAGCTTACTTTCAATAAAGATACATATTGCGACATACTGCGATTATCTTTGTAGTAATTTCAGACAATGAACGTTCAATGTTTTTATACTGATAATCAGTAAATGTGCTGAAATATATTTTTATTTGTTCTATTATGTCCCAGATTCTTCTGTGACATGTTTATTAACGAAATGAGAGATTTTTTGTATATTGTTTTTTTGTATATTGTCAGTACAGTCACGGATTAATTTATTAGGCTTTATCCATTGTGCAAATACACTACAATGTCACTTGCAAAGGCAATATCACGGATTTTCCAGTGTAATTTGCCAATTATATTTAGTTGTTTTTGTGTGCAGCCATTTCAAATGTAAAATTTCCGATATCACGTGAATGCAGCAAAGAAACATCCTGCAGTTGGTGGAGCCCGATTGATTTTACCAAGCGACACTTTGGTGTGGAGCTACTTAACCTGCCTGAGAAAAAATAGTTACCGCTATTTTTAACAAAATTTGAATTTACTGGTTAAGGTACTTTGACAGTTTTTTCTGGTGAATACAACACAGTTAGTTTGATAATGGATCTTTAAATAGAAAGTATACCTGGGTTCGAACGGGAGGCTGTTATTGGCTTTAACGGTAAGTTTTTTGTTTTTTTTTTCCCCGCAAACTTAAATTAAGTTTCTGATATGACAGCTGAAACGTCTGGAGTAGCACGCTCAGTACTGTACAAAAATTTGTACAGTGAAATCTCTAAAATAAAACTTACTTACATACTTTACAAGAACAGGAACGTTTCTGTCATTTAATTGAAATTCAAATTTTATTTGTCACACACACAACCATACACAGTATGACATGAGGTCAAATGCCTGTAGCTGTGCAGTGCCCAACCATTAAATGACAGTAGGTTTACAGTAAGATATACAAATTTACAGCTTTAACTTAGAAATTTACAGTAAAAATGTGCAAATAACAGTTTACGTAAGATATTATTAGTCAAAAGAAATTATAAATTATAGGAAGTGTGCAAGAAGAAAAACCAGTGTGTGTGGTGATGTGCTATGTGTGAGAGATTCCAGTCCTACACCTGGTTCAGGGCCCGAATAGCCTGGGGGAAGAAGCTCCTCCTCATTCTCTCTGTTTTGGCCTTATGGGAGCGGAAGCGCTTCCCAGACCTCAACAGTGAGAAGAGTCCATTGTTGGGATGGGAGAGGTCCATCATAATCTTCCTGGCTTTGGTCTTTCACCGCTTGGTGTAGATAGACAGCAGGTCAGGAAGCTCTGATCGAATGATGCGTTCGGTTGAGCGCACCACTCTTTGCAGATCTCGTCTGTCATGCTTGGTGCTGTTCCCAAACCAGGTGCAGATATTTCCTGTCAGGACGCTCTCGATGGTGCAGGAGTAAAAGTTGAGCACCCTCAGTGGCAGATGGAAGTCTCTGAGTCTTCTGAGGAAGAAGAGATGCTGGCGGGCTTTCTTAACCAGGGTGTTAATGTGGCAGGACCATGACAGGTCCTGAGTGATGTGGACACCCAGGTTTGGAAACTGTCCACTCTCTCCACTGGCGTCCCACTTATTCTCCTGGCACCAGGTCTCCAGGTTCCTAATCTCCTTCAGGTAGGCCGTCTCGATGTTGCTGGAGATCAGGCCCACAACAGTGTCGTTAGCAAACTTGACAATAGAGGTGGTGTCTGATGTGGCTACGCAGTCATAAGTGTACAGTGAGTACAGCAGGGGGCTTAAAACACAGTCCTGAGGCACTCCAGTGCTGAGTGAGATGGAGGGGGAGACTTGTTTTCCCACCCTCACAGATTGGGGTCTGTCTGTGAGGAAGTTGAGGATCCACTGACATAGTGATGAGCTGAGTCCTAGATCTGCCAACTTCGTGAAAAGCTTAGAGGGAATTATTGTGTTGAATGCTGAACTGTAGTCCACGAACAGCATCCTAACATAATTCCCCCTGCCAGTGTCCAGGTGACTCAGGGATGTGTGGATCCCCTAATTGCTTATCTATTACTTAATTTCGTTTTTCTTTTCACGCGGGAGGTCTTTATCATTAGCAAAAGCTGTAATACTTATGAAATAAAAAGTTTAAAGTCCAAAATGTATGTCCTCCTTGTTCCAAAGCTATCTGGAGGGCTGAAATCTAGGTACGTTATACGTTTTTTTTGTTAAGATTACATTTTGAACTTACATGTGTAGCCAACAAGATGGAGTACACATTCTTGATATTGTATCCAGCTTTTAAAACAAGCAACAACAACAAAACATTTCCATCAGGCTCCTGAGCCCACCTGGGATCTGCCCCTGGGCAGGGCAACCTGCTCTAGTTCCTGTACACCTGGAGCCAATTGCAGGCAATCAAGCCAGAGTGATTTAAGGCTCACACTGACGTTCATTCACTGCCAGTTTGTCATCAACCCATTTTCTGGATTCACCCTGGCTCAAACCTTTGGCTCATGCGCCACTCTCGGATTCAGTATACCAAGCCACCATTCTGGAAATCACTCTGTGCCTCACCTGGCTGCCCTCCTGCCATCACACTCCATCTGGAACCTCTCCATGCCACTCAGCTCACCCAGGATCCCTGTCGCCCTCCTCTCATTGCTCTGTTTCTCCCCTGCAAGTAAGAATAGCTATACAAATTATTTACCATTTCAGCGCTCCCTCCACTACTTCACTAACTCCGTTGTCCTCTCTCCTCAGTGTGACTGCTTATTGCTCAGCTCCAATCAGCTTCTCAGGCCCCGTAAGGAGCAAGAGGCCTCCAAGTTTATAGCAGGCGATGACAATCAGCTTATTATTGGTGTGTTAGTGAAACATACAATAGATTGGCCTTTGAAGGAACCTTTAATATACTGTGTGACAGGGAAGCTGCAAGTATACTCTGCTCATATCTATGTGTCCTCTTTCAGGTGGTGATGGAGGCCATGCTCTCTGCCTGCAAAGAGACCTACAAGGGGGTTACACAGAGCCGTGTGAAACTTTTAAGAGCATTGCACTCTGCAAGAGAGACTTCAAGATCCAGTCCCTGGAAGTGTGGGGCATCCAGAACTCCATTTCCTTTTCTCACTTTTTCCTTCAAAGTGATTTTGATTGATATGCAGCTTACAGACATTTCACACTTGTCCTGTGAAATGATAAATTGTGGGTGTATGTGTGGTGCTTTTTGTTTGTTTTTTTTGTATTGTAAAGTGAGACTTTATTTTGTTAATCAAAGTTTATTTGTACAGATTTGGGTCACATGAAATGTCTTAGGCTGCGTTTTGACCGTATGCGACACACATCGCATGTTGTGA
>NC_140466.1:15117500-15201256 GCF_051167445.1 Perissodus microlepis
CAGCAGCAGAAGTAGCATCTCCTATACATCACAGGAGATGCCACTCCTGTGATCTATAAAAAGTTGCAAAAATGTGACCTGGTCTGATAATATCAGCACCGGCATTTGGGCTAGGAGGAATTGCTGCAGTTCTTAATACAGTTGGAGTTAAAAAATGGTACTAGCAAGGTGTACCTGATAAAGTGTCTGATGAATGTAGATTTGAGGTAATTTAGCGATAGTATCTGTTTTGCATAGTTTGTCCACCAGGGAGGACTGATAAGTAGATTTTTCAACTAACTTCCAACTAACTAATCAGTAGTTAGCCACATAAACAAGTCACAGCCAGTTAGTCAGGAAGGTCCAATTAAATACATTAAATTGTCTTTTGCCACAGGCTTACACAATAGTCTAATTGCTGGTGCTTATGTTGTTGTTGTTTTTTACAAACTCAAACACCAAATTACTTGGATTTCACAGGGATAACTTGACAGCTGCTCATCTGAAATAGCTCTCCATTAAGATTTTGTATTAGCTGTATCAATGCTTATTGTCCACTTCTCACATCGGTTTTGTTTAAATTTCCCTGGATGTGTCTAATGAGTCCTTTTGGTCTCAGACATTAGCTACAGTACGAGTTTGCATCGTGGAAGCTGTAATAGTAAATCTACAATATGTGATATTGTGTATTTGTTCCTTAACTCTTTATGGATTGTACATCAACAGGCTGCAGCAATGGGCCCAGACACCACACCTGTCCCTAAAACAGAATCTGCAGAGGAAAGTATGTATTGAGGGTATTTTTGCATGTTTTTTCCCCCTTTGGTCAACATTTGTGCAATAAATAAGTTCACTTTTTTTGAAGTCCCGTTGAGCATGGATTAAATATGCAGGGCTCTAGACTAACTTTTTGCCACAGTTGCACTGGTGCACCTAACTTTTTTTCTTAGATGCACCAGCACAAAGTTTAGGTGCACTCAAATTTTACAACCGCATCGCTTAACACAGCAGCTTTACATGTTCACTTTTTTTTTGTTAAATTGCTGTCCATACAGACAATACTGACTTGTAAATGATTAACTAACAATCTTGCCAACACAAAGTTCTTTATTTGGAGCACATTTCTACAAGAAAGATAAGTTACCATAAGGACCATAAGGCGCACCAGATCATAAGGCGCATTAAGCAAAACCAAACAGTCATATAAGTCAAACTTTACTCCAATCATTCTTCTTGTTTCCTCCACTTCCACACCATTGATTCATTAATGCTGAATTCTGTCGCAGCTGCTCTATTCCTATGTTCTACTGCATGACTGATAGAGTTTGAAATCCGCTTCATAAGCATGTCTCTTAACAGGTGCCATTTTGGGGTCCTTATATACACACAATACGGTAATATTATGTGTGTATGTATTACTCTGCGAGGCTCTTGAGTACGGTAGCCGTAATGCTCCAACAATCCATCAAGCGGTGCAGCTTCGTAGCTTACCAAAGTCGTACTAAAACATTTTGACAGATTTTTGAGTGCTGTGTACCACATAAAATCAGTTCGCAGTCAATAAGCACAACCAGAATTCATACATATAGTCCAAAAAATACGGTACTGCTTGTACTTAAAGTGCTTCACTGAGCTGAAATTGAAACTTAAAATATCTCAAGCTATATAAAATAAAAAGAAGTCAAAATTAAAAATGCCTCAAAGGCTTCAAATTTAACATCTCAATATCTGAACATCTTACCATGGGCATGGGCATCTGAGAGGTTCGCCCATGATTATCTCTGATTGGTTTGACCACGATATGGGCATTCTGTGTGTCTGTTATTGACCATACAGAGACCTATTTTTACTCGAATGGCTGGTCACACTGGTACGACCTAGGATTTTTTTTAGTTGCTCCATTGAGAAATTAGTTTGCATTTGCGATCAAATTGGTCACACTCTAGAGCCCTGATATGTGTAACACGATAAAAGTTCATCATTGTGTTTTGCTAACTGAGATTTGCTAAGTCACTTCAGCCAGTAACACACTCTTGTGTGTTTTTAATGTGATTCCTCTTCAGGTCCAGAAATAGTGGTGGTGAAAATAATCTCAGAATCAGATTCCAGTGATGCTTCAGTGATCACCGAGCCAGAGAACTCCAAACAGCCACAGAGCAACACATCAGACAAGTGTTACCCTTGCACTGTCTGTGGCAAGATATTTGACAGACCGTCAAAGCTGGAGAGGCATAAACCTGTACACACAAGGAAGCCCAAGACTCTTCATAACTGTGAGCATTGTAATAAGAGCTTTACACAACAAGAGAAGCTGATCCGACACCGGAATTGCCACAGTAGGACTAACAAGCACCCCTGTCCTGACTGTGGAAAAGTGTTCAATAGACCCTCAAAATTAGAGAGGCATAAACGCACACACACAAAACAACCCAGGGTACCTCATCAGTGTTCATACTGCATGAAGACGTTCAGCAAACTTAACAAACTCATTCGTCACAAGCGTATGCACACTGGAGAGAAGCCTTTCACCTGTTCGGTCTGCGGTAAGGGATTCTCCGAGTCAGGTCACTGCAAAGCACACGAAAAGACACACGAGGAGCAGCCAGAAAAACCTCACAGTTGTGCGGATTGCGGGATGTGTTTCTTCAAGGCCTCGGAGCTCCGTAGGCACTTCCGCTCCCACACAGGAGAGAAGCCTTTCAAATGTACCTTATGTGAGAGCTGCTTCTCTCGCTCTGAGGGACTGAAAAGGCACATGAGGAGCCACACAGGGGAAAGACCATACAAATGCATTATCTGTGGCAAGCAGTTTTATTCTCGCCAGGATTTGAATATTCATGGATTGACCCACACAGGGGAGAAGCCACATCTTTGCCCTGTGTGTGGTAAAGGCTTTTCACAGCTGGGCAACATGAAAGAGCATGAACAAAATGTTCATATTAAGTCAGAAAAATATATTTGTAATGAATGTGGAGCAACGTTCACGCGATACAAGTCACTGACAAAGCATCGGCGGACACATACTGGAGAGAGACCCTATCTGTGCCTCACTTGCGGCCGCAGGTTTTCATGGAGCCATTCTCTCAGCAGACACCGGAGGTCACACGCACACAGACAGATGGCTGGGGACACATCCAAAGAAATACTAAGTTTTGAAGGACCTTCAGAGAATCCCGACAGTGTAACGTAAAAGTTGAGTGTTTATTAAAAGCACATTTCCTCTTCATTTAGTTTTGAGAGAGTTTGTTCTATTGACAAGTTATTTAAAGTTCTTGTGATGATTCACCTTTCTGCTTTCATTGCTGACTGTCCACTAAAATTCTTTTTAAAAATCTCAGTTAGGACAGGGCACCAGGTCAGTGCTAGAAGATGTGTTTGCTGAAGTCTGTATTAACTGGAGTACAGCAGCAGTTAAAATTTTGGATGTGCCTAGAATATCTACTGTTTGATCTCACAGCTCAGTGTAGGCCTGCTCTGTTCACAGTTCACTGTTATGACATGTGGTGTGGTTAGCGTTTAAGAATATTTCATAGTTCTTTACCAAAGGACAAGATAATACAGTTGCCCTACCAAATGGCTGGAAAGTTTCTCTGGACCTACAGTTATATCAGTACAACATTTTGTATGGTGCAGTGCAAACCAGGATGTAGCTAAGTATTGCTTCTTTCTGCAGTTTATAAAACAAAGTGTACTTTCTTTTAAAAATATTTGTTACCTAATTTGCCATCATAATAAGTGTCAAATTTGCAGATTTTGCATTTACAGCCAATTACAGTATTTTTTTCAGTAGTTAAATCTTTACAACATGGTTATGCTCTTCTAAATTAGAGTAAAAAAGAAAAATGAACTGCACTATTGTCCTCTGGGCAGGACCTGCAGTGATGTCACAGTGGCCAGTGGTACTCCACTCTTGAGTGCAGTAGCATTTTTAAGCTTGTACAAGTTGTGGAAAAAAATTCAATGAACAAAGAACATTGTACTTTTTAAGTTTTTATATCAGTATAATTTTATATTAGATGTACAACATATATATAATGTAGTTGTGTAATCCAATGATTTTTATCTTATTCATGCACGATAGCTTGCATTCAATAAAGATACATTGTGATGTACTGTGATGAACTCTGTAGTAATTTCAGACAATGGGCATTCAATGTTTTTGTACTGATAATCAGTAAATGTGCTGAAATGTATTTTTATTTGTTCTGTTATGTCCCAGATTCTTCTGTGACATGTTTATTTGTGAAATGAGAGAATTTTAAGTTTTTTGTATAATGCCAGTATAGGTCACAGATTAATTTGTCATCTTTATCCATAGTGCAAATACAGTGAACCCTACAAATGCAATACCGATTTTCCAGTGTAATTTGCCAATTATGTTTAATTGTTTTTGTGTACGGCTGTTTCAAATGTCAAATTTCCGATACCACGTGAATGCAGCAGAGAAACGTCATTCAGCCGGTGGCGCTTTATTGATGTTGCTGGGCGACCGTTTGTTTGGTGTGAACTACTTCACCTGCCTGAGAAAAAATAATTACCGCTATTTAAACAAAATTTGAATTTACTGGTTAAAATACAGGTTTTTTCGGGTGAATAAAATACAGTTAGTTTGATAATGGATGTTGAAACAGAAAGTATACCTCGGCTCGAACTGGAGGCTGTTATTGGCTTTAACGGTAAGTTTCCCCCCTGTAAACTTAAATTAACTTTCTGATACGACAGCTGAAAAGTCTGGAGTAACACGCTAAGTACTGTACACAGTGTTAGTTTTTTAATATTAAAAACATTGCGCGGTCTTTAACTTAGGTCTTTAACAGTAGGAAAAGCTGTAAAACTTTAAATTACAGTTAAAAGTCCAAAATTGATGTTCTCCTTGTTCCAGAGCTGTCTAGCGGCTGAGTTCTCGTCCCCTTGTGTGATTTAGACTGTACCTTTGTTGTTAAGATTACATTTTGAACTTACATGTGTAGCTATGAAGATAGTGCACATTCCCGTTATTATTATACAGCTTTTAAAACAACCATCCACCTTCATAATCACAAACAGATTGTCTGTTCAATGTACTCTGCTTTATTTCACCAGGACATGTTTCTTCTGGCCTAAGAGTCCATCCAGACAACGAGCACATGATCTACCCTCTTGGATGCACAATCATTCTGAAGAGAATTAAAGATGGCAAACAGGAGTTCTTACATGGCCATACAAACAATGTAACCTGTATTTCAGTGTCAAAAAGTGGACTGTATATTGCCTCTGGACAGGTCAACTTTATGGGCTTTAAGGTAATCTTAGTCAGGAATGATTGAATGTTTTTGTAACTACCTGGCAAATCTGCCATCAGATATTGGGTTAAATAATTTTGATGAATAAATTACAATATTCTACTTAATATGTTGTCCTAGGCTACAATAATAATCTGGGACTATGCGACCCGAACAATCTATACAGAGCTGGTGCTCCACAAGGCAAAGGTAGAGGCACTGGCCTTTTCTCCTAATGACAAGTACCTGGTGTCCCTTGGGGGTCAAGATGATGGCAGGTAAACATTATGGCTGAATGATGCAGCTGGGTGCAAGTTCAGATAGTAAGATTGCAGAATGGAAATACACATTGCCTTGCACAGTAATTGTCTAATTGCCAACATAGCACACTATATTTCATTGAGAAATGATCATGCCACGTTTGTTTTACTGTTTAACAAGCCAGGCACAAGGTTCTTGTAGAACACAGGAAGTTGTACAGTCAGAATACATCCAGGCTAGTAAGGTACTGGAAAGGAAAGCAAAAGTCCTTTGCTATTGTGACTCCCTAATAAACCAGAATAACCTAAGCTGGGCCAGTCTTTAGATTTAAAGATGCTTGTTATAAGATTGCACATGGCTCAGCTCTTCCCCTTATTTGTGTTTTATGAAGCAGGAAGCAACAAATGACAAACACCCTGCATTTGTTGGCAGAGGGGACGTATTGAACTTGTGAAGTAGACTCCATTTGGATAGTTAGCTTTCAGTGACTGAAGCTCATACATTGTAGATCCGTTAAGACTTAGCAGACACAGTGGCACATATTATTTTTTATTAAATATGATATAAGAATCATGATTTAAAGACAGTCCAGTATGAGGTCAAGCTCTGCGTTTTTGTGAAGTCTGTTTTATTATATATACTGGTTTGTTGTTCCTGGTTTAATAGATTTCATGTGTCTTGAGGTGAGAGTTAGCCAAATGTCTACACTAGTACATTTACTGAAATGTGTGTTGATGTGCAATGTCCATAAATACACATGGTATGGCCTTTAATTATCTTTATCTGCACAAAAAGGGGTACATCAATTTCTAGATGGCCTATCAAATGTACTGTACTAATGATCTTTTGTGTTTGTTTACAGTATAGTTGTGTGGAATATTGAGACTAAGCAAGCTATATGTGGGAGCCCAGCTTCAGCGCAGAGTGCTGGTCACTCCCTGATTTTGCAATACTCAAACACAAATGACAACATCTTTGTGTCAGCAGGGAGGTGAGTGAATGGTGTCTACTATTTTTTCTTTTCTGTGTTTTTTTAAACCAAGCTAAATGTCACATTAGATTTTTAATTTGTAATTGTTAGGTTATCTGTGAATTAGATTTTATTGAACCTGCTTATAAAATGACAAGGCATCTACCTATTGCTATTTTTCTGCATACCTAGCTTCACAATGTGGGTTTTCACGCTCCTTGTTATTGCATAAAAGTGATTTAATATCACTGGTCTTCTTTGGGCAGTGGAACATTGCGAGTTTGGGAACTGGACCTCCCCAACAGAAAGATCAGGCCTACAGAGTGTCAGACAGGCAAGCTCAAGAGGACTGTGAAATGCTTAGAGGTATGAAGGCATATGCAAACCATCTGCAGGCAAAAACTTAACAAATCAATAAAACACTAATAGTATGGCTGCAGAAGGTGCATAAGGATAATAATAGTGAAACTCAACTTTTTTAATCTTCCAAACTTATAGCACACCAGATATAGTGAAATAATGTGGTTGCACTATCAATATTGCTGTACAGATTTCAGAGGATGATCAGTTCATTTTCTGCGGCACCATGAGTGGAGACATAATGAAAGTTAACCTGAAGACAAAGCTTCTGAATCACTGCGGTCCAGCTAAATCAAAATACAGCATGGTAAGTCATCATTGTAGAGGTCATTCATTGCATTCCTTATTGGGTGCTTTGATTTCAGTCATTCAGCCACTCCGTACTCATGCCCTGTGCTTAATAGGAATCCTTGTGGAAGGAAAAGCCATGGTTCATGTCACATAGTTAAAAATTTCTTAAGTTATGAGAAGCTGTCAACGATCTAGGAATTTTAAAAAGTGATATATTCAAATATGCATAATTGTTTTAGAAAAATGTAATGAAAATCATAGTTTCATCCTTTTCTTTGCAGGGTGTCAATGTCATAAAGATACTGAAGTCTGGGGACCTACTTGTAGGCTGTGGATCTGGCACTGTCACTTTGTGTTCTGGGACTAACTTCAAAACTCTTAAGTGAGTTCTATGACTGAATTATTTCACTATAAAATATCCCTAGTGTGCATAATTGTTACCTTTGAATTTTCTAGATTTTCAGCATTCAAATGCTTTAGTTTATTTTTGCATTTTTGTACTTTTTTCCTTTACCTCACATCAGGAAAGTCGATCTGGAAAAGGCAGTAACCTCCATTGCTACATTAGGAGATGGAAATGAGTTTTTTGTTGGCACAGAGGCTGCTCAGATGTATCGCTTCAGTTATGAGAATTTCAAAGTGGAACTCATATCCACCAGCCATAATGATGCTGTCAAGGACGTAGCCATCTTGTTGTAAGTGTCAGAAAAGAGAATTTAAATAGTGTTCTGCAATAAAACATAAATGCCCTGATAAAGAGAATTGATCAGAAAACAGTCAGTCTGTTCCTTTTTCTCCTTCACCATGCCCCTCAGAAACACACATTTTCTCTTGTACCCAGAAATGCAAGAAAATAAACATTATGTTATGTGTCAAATGCAGCAAAGAAAAACCACAATGCTTAAACTGTGCTGAAATTGTTTCTGATTCATTACTTTATTTACCTGTTGTACTCACTAGAGGGTGACATATACATGCCACATGTCTACATATTCTGAGGAAATGTTATTGGTTTTATGTATGTGTCTAAGACCTGAGTAAAATATTACTTTTAATTAATTATTTACATAATTATATTAACAACCCATACCACACAACTATAATTCTCTATTTTTCCTCACATTTTTCCACTAGTGGAACATCTGAACTATTTGCAACCTGCTCAGATGAAGATATCAGAGTGTGGTACACAGGCAAGCCTAAAGAGCTGTTGCGCATCACTATACCCAATGTGACCTGCAATTCGGTGGACTTCATGTTTAATGGACAAAGCATCATCAGTGGTAGGACTCAGAGAGCGATTTCTGTAACAATTTTCTGTTTTGAAATATGTTTTGAATAGGTGATAACGAGCCATCTCAATTACAGTAGCGCAGAAATCTGAAATATAAAAGTAAAGTTTCTTTTCACTTACTGAAAAGTTCTGTTTCTTGTGCAGAATCAGATTAATCTCTAGCTGTCATTGTCTTCTAGCATGGAATGATGGTAAGATACGTCTGTTTGGACCAGAAAGTGGAAAACTCATGCTCACCATTCACAATGCACACACAATGGGTGCAACGGCCATTGCTGGCACAAGGGATTGCAAAAGGATTGTCAGTGGAGGGGGAGAAGGACAGGTCAGTGGAAATAATATCAATGAACCTATAATTTGTTCACTATTAGATATATATTATTGTTTAATTTATATTTTAATATTAAAGTCTTGAGCCGCTCCTCATTTCTTGGCTTTATGCTTCTAAGGAGCCAGATGTTCTTATAAGTTTTAAAATAGTTCAGCAATATTTCCAGAGACTGTCTGAAGGTCTTTAAAAAAAAATTTCTTCTTTTTTGTTAATTTTCAGTCTAGTCTGTTGAGAACTGTTCAGTCTATTTTCAGAAGAATGTTTTTAGTTTTTACATTGACTCATAAAGCATAAAACGGCACTTCAATCACAGAATAAACCAGTGTTGTGTTTACATATAACATAGAACTTAGCAAAAATCCAGCTTTATATTCTACCTTTAGCACTTTATTACTAGCAGCCTGTCACAAAAACACTCAAAATGATCCTTTTTCTTTGGTTGAATCAACATAAATTCCAAAGATAACACAGTTTGTCAGGCATAAAACTGGATTTTTGCACCAACAAGGTGATTCTAAAAGAGCTATTAGCTATAAACATATCTGTTCATTGTGTCCTTAAAAATTTGAGGAAACTGAACAAGTAGACAGGAGTTGTAGGCATGAAAACTATCTATAGTAGATGTAGTCATGTCCTTAAGAAATAGGAAAAATCTATCAAAGAACTGAGACAGGATCCGAGAGATACATTTTACATTTACACCCCTTAGCTGATTCATCTGCTTTTTCCCTAAGCCTCATCAGAACTAGTCTCAATGGTAAAAAAAAAAAAAAGGTAAATGGCCTGTATTTGTATAGCGCTTTACTAGTCCCTAAGGACCCCAAAGCGCTTTACACATCCAGTCATCCACCCATTCATACACTGGTGATAGCCACAGCCACCCTGGGGCGCACTGACAGACGCGAGGCTGCCGGACACTGGCACCACCAGTAGGCAACGGGTGAAGTGTCTTGCCCAAGTACACAACGATCGAGACTGTCCAAGGGGCTCGAACCGGCAACCTTCCGATTACAAGGCGAACTCCCAACTCTTGAGCCACGATCGCCCACAATGGAAGGGTAATGGTCAAGAATCCATTCTTAAGGATGGCAAAAGCTAAAAAAAAAACCCGATGAGGTATGCCAAATTACACAGGTCTTATCGAGTTTAAAATCAAAATTAGATTATTTTTTTGTTTCAAATCCTCATTAATATCAACAGTAATATGTACTTGTAAAACTGAGGTAATTATAAATGCAAAAAAGTATGATCAGATTTCGATAGACCATGCATTACTGACTGAAAAGTGTCAGCAAGGGCTTCATTTATCAACATGGCAATGATTCCAAAGATACTACAGTGATACTACCTGGATAGTCAAACACACTATGAAACACTGTCAGTCATGGATAGGCATCCTCAGAGCCAGGACCTCAACAACAATGTTCACATGAACGGAATGGAGAGAATGGAGCAAAAGGCAGCCGACATCCAAAGAAGAGCTTGGAATGTCATTCAAGAAGCCTGGAGAACTATTCCTGAAGATTACAAAGAAATTACAAGAAAGCTTGCCTACAAGAGTTCAGGCGGTGTTGAAGAATAAGGTCCCAAATACAGACTTTCAAGCTTGTCAGAATTGTACAAACTCTGTTGTCCATTTATGTTTGCATGTTTCAATAAATCACATCACAGATTTTCCGTTTTCCTAGCAAAATTTAAAAAAAAATCTTGGGCAGCTTGAGACTTTGGCACAATTTCTCACAGTATATCATCAACAAGAATTATGAAATGGATATGAAATGGCTATCCTGCCTGATAATTGAGCTTTAGTTGTAGTCCATATCCTGCCATAACTATTTTCAGACTTTCCCAAAACATTTTTTTGTTATTGATTTGGGAATGCCTACTGAACGTGACAAAACTGATTTAAAGATAAGAATGTTTGCATCTCATGTCTAGTCATATAATTAGAATTGCTAATTTTTCTCCAAGACAAGCAGCTGTGAGTTATTCCAGTGCTTAGTGCAAATATTGGAAGAGTTTATGCATTCTTTATATTCGTTATACAGACACACCATACTAGACTGTGCTGTGCACCCTTCAAATACACATTCAGCATTTAAATTTGGGGTTTATCTCTATAGCATGCAATATCATTGAAGACTGACATGATTTCAAAAGAACAGAAGACATACTGTTGAAGATGTCTTTAATGAAAATTGATTGTTGCATCCATAGCATATTTGTATGTTTATAAATAAAGTTAAATATAGTTTTCCTAATGAATGAGTTTGGGTTTAACTATCATAGGTGTGTGTTTGGGAGCTGAAGCCACGTAGCTATCGGTTGCTGGAGGCTATGAAAAAGCACAAAGCTGCTGTCACTTGTCTCAAAATCAAGAGTGACGACACAGAGTGTGTCTCTGCAAGCTCTGACGGTACCTGCATCATCTGGGACATAGTGTGAGTAGCCTATCTGCAAACCATAACCCACACATTGTGTCCATGTAACATCTTTAAAGTGTTTAATATTGTAATATTAGTGTATGAAATATTATTTATGTATGAAATGTTGTTTAGTAGTACAACAAAATGCCAAAAATTACTGCAGAGCCACTTCACTAAGTCAAAATTGTAATAATTATTTCTCAGTTTCATCAAAGAAAAATGCTGAGAGCAAGTGAAGTGAAAATGAAGTAGTTAGGCACATTACTGAATGAGCTAATCACATTATTCTGTGAAAAGTAATGTACATATCTGGTAATAATACGTATAGCCACCAGAGACAAAGTGAGAGGAAAGAAGAGCACTGTCTTCATGTCTGACTTGTCATAAGAGAGAAATTGTGAAGTGGATGTGTGGCTCATACAGTGAGATAAAAAAGAAATCCAGTTCTTTATAAGCGAGCTTAAAATCCTTTAATCTGTGAGCTTCTTCTGGGAGTACAATAAGCTGTTGAAAACTGACTATGGTCATTTTTTTCATTGTCTGTCCTCTTCATGAACGAGTCTGTGGATTAAAGGCTTCTAGGCAGTACCCATACAATTATCATGGATTCTCTTTTTAGTATGACTACTAACAAGTTATTTAAATGGATTAGTAGAAAAGTCTAAATTAATTTAGACTGACACCCTGTCTGCACAAGAGAAAATATGTGCACTTCAGAACATTTGTATATACAGATTGTTTTGTGATTTATGCTTTTTTTGTTTAAAATTTGAACAGGGTTTGTTCACACTAAACAGTCTGGTCATGGTATGAAGACACATGCACCTCATATGAGTTATTTTTTGCCAAGTCTATTGCAACACCTGTCAAACTCATCTTCCTTCCCGTCATTTCTTGTCTTTTGTCTCTTTTGTATAATCTTTTATAGGCGATTCGTAGTTCGTCAAATGATGATTGCCAACACACTGTTCCGGACTGTGTGCTACCATCCAGAGGAATTTCAGATCATCACCAGTGGCACTGACAGAAAGGTGTGTTTTTGGATTAAGAATCTTTTTTTTTCTTGTTGCTAAGTGCATTTCTGTATTTTTATTGGCATTCTAGCAGGCAGTAATTTAAACACACATTTTTCACTTGATTTATCTTTAAGCCAGTTTTTTATGGTGGCCTCAGAGGTATGTATAGTCAGAATTTGTTAATGATCATTTTGCTAAAACTTCTTTAGTCAGAATTTGCTTAATTCTGACAAAAATGTTTTAGTGTAGCCACCCCTGTAGTAAGAACCAAGAAAATGTGGTTTATGAGTTTGTTTTCACACAAAAAGATGGATACAAAAAATGTTTATGCCCAAAATGCTGACCATAATTAATTTGATTGCATGTAGAATTTACAGTATAGAGAAGTACAATACAAAAAAATAAATTTAATGGAATCTGTTCAATTGAAAATGACAAAAAAAAGAGAAAAAAAGAAAATGACAATTTAAAGAAGTCTCATCAAATGAAATTTACTTCATTGTTATACATTCAGTTTATACCAAGCATATGTCCTTTAATGATTATTTATTTAAATAAGTAAACCTTTGATTAAAAAAAATCCCCTCGAGCTTGGGGGTCCTGCGCAGTCTCTTAGCTGTTCCTAGGACTGCGATCTTCTGGACAGAGATCTCGGATGTTGTTCCTGGGATCTGCTGGAGAGACTTGCTTTGGCTTGGGAGTCACTGCATCTAGCGCTCCGATTACCACGGGGACCACTGTTACCTTCACCCTCCACATCTTCTTGAGCTCTTCTCTGCGTCCTTTGTACTTCTCCAGTTTCTTGTGATCCTTCTTCCTGATGTTGCTGTCATTCGGTATTGCTATGTCTATCACTACGACTGACTTCCTCTGCTTGTCCACCACTACTATGTGGGGTTGGTTAACCACCACCATTTTGTCCTACTGTATCTGGAAGTCCCATGGGATCTTAGCTCGGTCATTCTCGACCATCGTACGGGGTGTCTCCCATTATGCCCTTGAGACTTCCAGTCCATACTCAGCACAGATGTTTCTGTATATTATGCCGGCCACTTGGATATGGCGTTCCATGTATGATGTATGTATGATCCACACCGTTCTTGGTGTAGATCAGCCTGTTAGTCTCTGTAACAGTCACGGTAGGTATCATCCATGGTGCTACATTAGCATCATCAGTAGATCTCACTTCACTTAGTCTTCACCAGCTATGGGGGCTCCAGGTTTCAAGCTTTGGCATGATCGTGTTGACAAGTTTTCTGGGGGAAAATGTGCATGATGTTTGACAGATAGAACATGTGATGTGTTAGCATTGACAGCTTTGATCTTTACAGTTTAGAAGAGATGGTGCCAGTTCATTAAATTAATTCATTTTCTTTGCTTCAAGAGCTGGTTGAAGCTCCTCTGGAGTTTAGTCTTGGTTGCTTCTGTTTTAGCATTTCAGAGTGTGGGTTCCAGTTGGTGCTGGTGATGATAAAAGTCATTGTCTGTCTGTTGGCATTATGTCTTCCCCAGTTGGGCTCAGAGAAAACTTATGGCTGCTCTGACTCACTACACCATGCACTGGTACAAATAAGTATTGCTCTACAGTTTGGCTTCTTTTCTGAAAATGAATTAAATAATTCAGAGCCAATTCCAAATATCCAGTGCCCAGAGATCACACTGTGAATATCACACTGTAACACCATTGTTTTTTCATAATCTGTTGATAACATAGCTGTAAACTGTTGCAGTTCATAGTGAGTCTATAATAACTACTTTTTTTTTCCCTTAAAGTACTTTTTGTTGTTTGCTGTAGTCCATGTACTCCATATATTTTCCCTCAGACTTAATACTCAACTGTCTAGCTTAGAGGAGAAAAAAGTAATCATTATAATGATAAAAAAAACAAAACAGGATGCAAATAGACTGGCACTAAACAGTCACAGTGTAGAGTCCTCATTATGTTGTTATGGTTATTGAAATCTCCACTTAATGAGAATGACAGAAAAATCTGCAGCTTTACTAAGATCAGCAAAGAGTAGCACAATGAAATCTGCATTTCTGCAGATTAGCTTGAACGCTTCTAATTTGTTTCTTAGCTCAGTATACAGCAATTAAGCCATTGTGCCGGCTGCTAGTCACTGGTGCAAAAACACACCCTTTGACTCCACAATTTTTTTTTATAATTTTGATTATAAAGCACTTCTTATTTACATAAGCTTGGACCTTTACTGCTGCAGAATGAAACACTTTTTTCCTTGATTGTGCAATTTATCCACACCCCTTGAACCCGGCTACACACTGGACCCATATTGCTGCCGTCCCCGCATGCTGAGAGGTGAGGACAAGTTGTGCTGATTAACACAGCGCGGTGGGTGTGCTGAGCGAGCGGAGAGAAAGTGGGAAGGAGGCATTCAAAGAGAGCGAGAAAGAGGAGAGATAGAGGGGAGCGTTGTGGTGTTCGTGCCTTCCTGCGGATGTGCCTATGCCACCCAAGTGCCAGCCAGATCCACCATCTGCTCATCCCAGGACACAGGCACTCTGTCTGGTTCAACAAACAGCAATGCTCTCTCTCTCTCCTCTCTCTCCTCTCTGTACTCCAAGCCTTCTTCACCTCCCAGCATGACTCTATGAGTAAATTCACAGGATGCAAACCAGCATGTGAGAAAAAATGTGAAGAGAAAGAGAGTGGCCAGGAGGGGTGGGGGGATGACGGTGTAGGGTCAGGGAGCAGTTGTATTAATGAGATGCTTTGTGATCAGGATGTTGCTGGCAATGATAATGATGCGTTTGCTTTTTGGTGTAGTAAGTATATGATGCTTACTTCGTCTTTTCAAGGTAAGGATATGGGATTATAGCTGAAACCAGTTGGACTACATTATTTCTGCTAAAAAGGAGGCATAGCCTTGATAGTAATTAATTACTAGCTCATAATAACCTTAGGTAACTGTGCATATTTTCTATAAGCTAAAGCTTCTAACCTTCTGTGTAGCCCAGGCAACTATACGCTGCTTATAGCCTGAGATTTGTCCTTATAAGTGGAGCAGTCCTAAGAGTATGTTTTTCAGACCTGCTCTCACTTACTGCACGTAATTAATTTCCTGGTTGCCCATGTCATGGCTGTGAGCCAGTTTCCCAGACCGAGGCTGAGGGATCACAGATGGGCCAAGACAACTCACACAGGTGGAAGCCTCTAATAAGCTGCTGAAATGAGATGAGAAAGGTGGAAGGGGTCGTGACTGTGGCGGCGAGGAAGGGATGGAAAATGATCTAAGAGAGAAGAAGAGATCGGAACATTGTTACAGTAACTTTTATCGTGGCTATGCGAATAATAAACTATTTAATTTCACCATTAACTTCTTTTTATTAATCATAGAGCAATGATTAAAAAAAATTTAAGGCGCTGGTTTGTTTGAAAAGACATCTCACTAAATATGTTATCGATTAATGCAGGCCTTAGCTGAGAAATGAGCATTGTTTTGTTCAGATTTAAGCCTTACATTCTGATTTGGTTACATTAGGAAGATTTGGTTTCTATTTTTTTCTATCTATTAGTTTTCATTCCATGTAAGCACAATATTCAATATGTGTGAAAGATTACATATCCCTTATTATTTGCCTTCCTATTAGGCATAATGGGCAAAAAATGAAACTCTGTTCTCATAAGCATCGGGCTCTGTGTGAACAGCCTTGTTTAACATGACCTTTACAAATAGCTAATTGTGGTAACTCCATCTCCTTCTCTCAACTCCTTACTGACTTTGAAATGCAGTGTGTTTAGCATCAGTGTTTTGAGTGCTTTACTGCTTTCTAAACAGCTTCTTGACTTTTAAAATCACACAGGGTGAATTGTTAAATCTTCTACTAGGAACTCATTCATGTCTGAAGCCTAATTTTAATGATCAAGTCCATCTGGGCTTTCATTTACTCCACCCAAGAAGTAATCAGGTCGGTCATATAAATAACAAGAAAGGATTGTTCTCGCTCTGTGGTTTTGTGATGCTTCTGCCACCTGGGCTATAAATAACTTCAACTAACAATCGCCTTTTGTGAGACTTGATACTCTGACGGCTGTTAAGCCCTAGAGATGTTCAAAACTCATTTAGATATATGATAGAATCAAACCAGCTCATTTTCATATAGAGTTAAAACGAGAAAGCAGTGAAGGTGAGAGTCTGAGGTCACCTATTGCGTACTACTACCAAAATAGGAAATGGTAAAGTGTATACTGTATATAATGTTGAATAAAAATACCACAAAAGCACAGAGATGTTTTCACTTGATCTCATTAGTAGCAGTCTGCATAGCAAGCCTATCAATCCTTAGAAACAAACATTACTAAACATGAAAATGCAACAAAAACATCAAAAGGCTGTGTATGCTTTGTCAGTCAAACTCCTTTTTCTCCTTGTTACATATGATTCTTTCCCACAGTAACCCCCCCCCCCCCCCCCCCCCCCCAAAAAAAAAACAAAACAACAAAACTATAAATGTATAAAGTTATATAAAGTATAAATGTGTAACCTTCATCTCCACTTAGACTTTCTGTGCATTGTGTACATTTTGTCCCTCAGGTTGCCTACTGGGACGTGTTTGAGGGTAAATCTGCCCTCAGACAACTTGAGGCCTCGCAGTCTGGTGCCATCAATGGCATGCATATCTCACAGGATGGCAAATACTTTGTGACAGGTATGGCACATTACTCATTTGCACTTCTTCTTCTTCCATGAATTCTCTTTGCTACTCATATATAGATAGCGATTTTATATTTGTCCCTGCTGCATTGCCCATTATACTCCCGTTTAGATCAAAACCTAATTGAATATTTTATGCAAATATAGTTTTCATGTGTTTTATATAAAGACCGGTATTGCACAATAATTAGCGATATTTCCCTAGAGATTCTGGTTTCTTATGTTGTTCACCTTTTCATACCAGGTGGAGATGATAAGCTGGTGAAGGTGTGGGACTACATGTTAGGTGGAGTAACCCACGTAGGGGTAGGTCATGGGGGCAGTATTACCAGCGTGAAAATCTGCTCCAACAGCCGCAACTTAGTCAGTACAAGTGCAGATGGAGCCATTCTTTGCTGGAAGTTCCCTCACCTTCCTTCCTCTTAACTGGAGATTTGGACACGGGAAGAAACACAAACTTTTAGCCATCCAGACATTCTTTTTTAATTTTTCCAAAAATGTACCAAATGTTACTAATATTGTTTTAGCAATATGGATTTACATTCTTACCAAAATAAAAACATGTAACCTCATGAAGTTAGGTTATTGTTGTTGTATAAGATGTTTTTGCTCACTGATGCATAGTAATGTAGTGGATTTTTTTTGCATGGTTTTGTTGATTTTTAAATGGGTAATATTTGTCCATCAATTTAAAAAAAAAAGGTAAATTAAAGCATTAATAAATCCTTTCTCTTTTTTTGCTCTTTTGAAATTCTATTAAAAATCAAAATCTTAATTTTGAAAAGTATTCAGAGCCTTTGCAGTGACAGTCATCCTGTTTGATTTTTGAGCCTCGAGATGTGTAGAATGTAATAGCCACACATCAGTTGTTAATCATTTTAAGCTACATGTCCTGGTGTAAACACACATCGAGAGTTCACAATGTTATTGCGAATAGGGCAAGAGGATGAATCAGTTTCTAAATATGGCTTCAATGTCTGTGAAATACAAAAAGTAAAATACACAAAACATCTGAGTTCTAGAGTTTACCAAACTGAGTTATTGAACAAAAAGTGCCTTGGTCAAGAATGTGCCTGTCACCTACCAGAAGGATGACCTTCTGGTAGGTGACTGGCCAGCCAGTCGGCCAGCCAGTCGGCCGGCCGGTCGGCCGGCCAGTCGGCTGGTTATTACCATCACTAGAGTGAAGCATGGGGATGGCAGCATCATGGTACTGGGGTGTCCCTCAGGGAGACTGGTCTGGTCTTAAAGAAAAAAAGTGTGCCATGAAATGGGGAAAACTACTTTTATAGTGAAAATAGTTATTGTTTCTGGTGCTATTTTTTATTTCTTGTAGATTAATTTAAAAAATTACATTTACAATATAAAATGCAAGAGTGAAGTAGTCTGAATAATTCTGTATATAAAAGTGAAAAGATCACAGTCCCTTAAATGGTACTGCTTTGCAGGAGCAGCAATTTACATTAATTTGAAATTTTACTTCAAGGAATAACAACATAGTTTTTGCAAATTGTCGGCATTACGCTTCTTTATTGTTTATTGTTTTTATATTCCCATTTCCTGTGTTGTAAAGCACTTTGTGATTTTTATCTGTGAAAAGCGCTATATAAATAAATTTTACTTACTTACTTACTTATACTTACTGAAAACAGTTAATGGGATTCTACAGACTCGAGAAATCAAAATATGGAAGACAATGCGACATTATGTAGTTTATGAAATACACAGTTCACTCAAAATGTAATTCATCTATCTGCTACTGCCACAAAGTGCAGGCCTAGATATTTGGGGACTGCTGTCCCCTAATGTAATAAGGTTTATTCCCTGAGGGGTTATGGTAAAAGAGTGGTGCAATGTACAATTCTAATTCACTACTACTTCCTGCAACAACAAAAAAAATAACATTGTTATATAAACCATCCATCGATCTGTCCAATTTCTACCTCTTATGGAATTCAGGGGGACTGGGGCCTATCCCAACTGTCATGAGACAAGAGGTGGTGTAAACCAGGACAGGTTACCAGTCTGTGGCAGGTAATTTAAAACAAGTCAGCAAAATAAATAAATAAAATAAAATAAAATCCCTGCTCATTAAGCTTGGGCATAATTCCTCTCACTGTCATTTAGCACAATGATAATGAACAGAGGATTGCTGTAAAACACGGGTCATCTTCATAACACACAGACACAGAATGACACGGTTTGCCTCGGAATTTGTTAATTTGTTATGCTCATGTAACATGTGTTCATTTTTCTAACAACGCTCAAGAGCATCGGGGAAATTACGGGAATTTTGGATGGAGACCTGACTATCTCTTTTAATAAATCAGAACATCTGGTCCACCAAATTCAATCTTTAGTACTGGTGAGCTGTGAAATTAAGCTTCAGATGAGAATCTGAATATTGCACAAAAGATGCTGAATTCCCATTGAAAAGCAGAACTGCATGTAATGTATCTGGCAAAAACAATCTTAACATACATTTTACTAACTTTGTCGAGCTTTTATGATGTATGAGCAGCAGCATTAATGTGCATGCAGACAGTTGCCAGACTTGGCTACACCTGTCTACAAGTGACGATGTCTTAGGTATTTGATTAGCAGGATGAAGAAAATGTTGACCATGTATGCATGGCAATATGAAGGGTAGATGTCAGTATCTATACTTTAATAACCTTGGTTTTTATACACTCACTGGCCACAACTAATACAATAGTAGTATCCCCCTTTTTGGATCCCCTTTGCCTTCAGAACCGCCATAACTTAACTCATGCTTAACTCAGATTTGTTGTTTTGTTGGAAACATTCCTCAGAGGTTTTGGTCCATATTGACATGATAGGATCACACAATTGCTGTAGATTTGTTAGCTGCAAATCAGTTGTGAGTCTTCTGTTCCACTCCCAAAGCTGCTCTATTAGATTGAAACCCTGTAAAATCATTGTCATGTTCAAGAAACCAGATTCAGGTAAACTTAGTTTTTATAAAATGGTCCATGTGATAAGCAGGAGAAAATGGGTGGATGGGATGAACATGACATATCACCCAGCTGCCTTCTATTGTCCAAATTTGGTGAACCTGTGTGAACTGTAGCATTGGTTTTCTACATGTTTCTTAGCTAATAGGAGTGGCACAGGGTGTGGTCTTCTGCTACAGCAGCCCATTCTATTCTAATATTCTCTGGATCGCTGTGCAGGAAGGTCCCAATAGATCACACGTTCCTGAAATAGTTTTACCAGCCTGTCTGGCAACAATAACCATGCTACATTTAAAGTCACTTAAATCAAAATGACCAGTGATGGTTCGAACCATCACTGGTCATTTTGACCATGTCTGCATTCCTAAATCCACTGGGTTGGTACCATAATTGGTTGATTAGACATGCTATTGGCTTTCACAAACAGGTGTCTGTCAGAGCAAATAGCACAGGTGTACCAGGTCTACCTATGTGGACAGGCTCTTCAGCAGAAATAGCAATTTCTGAATGTGTGTGTGTGAGAAGTGCTTGGGTGAATGAGGCATGTTGTTTAAAGCACTTTGAATGCTCAAGCAGACTGGAAAATGCTCAATAAGAACTCGTCCATTTACCATTATACTGGAAAGTTATTTTTTAGTTGTTCTCTGAGCAGTTTATAAGTAGTCTATAATTTAGTTTGGTATTGTGGATGGTGCTGCTTTCTCTGACACCCTCAGCAGATGTTTTGGCAGGTGATGTTAGAACTGGTCCTACAGGGGGCAGATTCACACTGCTGTACCTGTCACCTATTAAAGACGACAACTTCCTTGTTCAGAGTGAAATAAAGTAGATATGCATAGTTGAATAGCCTGTTATCCACCAGTTGCGAATGACTTAACCACATACATATTTGTGTTGATAGCCTACAGTCTAATTCAGGTTAATTAAATTCTTGCCTGTGAGGCGGGCAGTTAAACAGGATCCTTGACAATTCAATGAGGCCCTACAGACAGGAGAAGAGGGAAGAAAAGAATAGGGGTGGTGAGAGAGAGAGTCAAAGACCGCCAGGCGCACGATCCAGCGCTGAGAGCCATCGACGAGGAAGTATAAATGAACCTGCGATGTGGAAGGAGAGCCGCTCGTCTCTGTAGCGCCTGCAGAGATAGATCGTCACCCGACAAAACGCGCGCACCGAGATGTCGATGGGATAATATCAGCAATAATGTGCCTTATTGGCTTCGCGGCAGTGAGGTTTGTGGAGAGAAGTGAGACGGGGGAGGAGGAGGGGTAGACAGCCTGGCAGACAGGTGCGCGTTGATAGTCTGTTTCATTTTCTCTCGGTCCGTTTAAGTGATAGAGCCATGGATACCCGTAAGGAAAGCAAGGTAAGAAGACAACCCATGAAACCCAAAACGACGAAGCCAAAGGAGAAGAAATACAAATCTGGTAGGTTTACTAGACGGAAATCGCTTCGATCTTTTGGGAATTTCATGGGAAGGATCCTTAAAACTTTGGGCACTTTAGCGCACTTTGGCGACGCGGAACAGCAGGACGCAGAAGACGACGACGGCGGTTTCGGGCAAAGCGCGTCGGGTGGTTTTAAAGATAACTGTTCGCAGATCTCCAGGGAAGGAACCGTAAAGAAGAGCTCCACGGTTTCGTCCATTCACGGCTCGGTGAAAGACAGGCTGTCGTGGTGCTACGGCGACAAGACCCCGGGGGTGCTGGGACTGAAGAACCACGGCAACACCTGTTTCATGAACGCCGTGGTTCAGTGCCTCAGCAACACGGATCTGCTCGCCGAATACCTCGGGTTGGAGCAGTATAAGTCGGATATTTGCCTCCAGAGGGTGAACGGGGAGGTGAGAGGAGCGGAGTCGCAGACCGCCAGGGGAGAGGTGACAGAGCAGCTGGCGTCGCTGGTTCGAGCGCTTTGGACGCTGGAGTACACGCCGCAGCTGTCTGTGGAGTTCAAGGTAAGGATGGAGACGATTCACCTGTACTGAACAAGCTTAGGCTTCCCCCATTGATGAGACCTGGCGTGATTTTTCTGTTTTCTATAAAGAGAGTTGTTCTCAAACAGGTATTCCGGTGTCAACTAGAAACAAATACTCTCCACCCGGTGGGCATGTTATTCATCTTGATGGGTTAAACTAATTGCAAGTGGCCCCGAAACCCAAAAGTCTGCTGCTAACTGTGCCAGTGTTGTTGCTGCTATTTGATTAACTGCTCACTGGCAGCGAAAGTGCTCAAACTCAAGCACGATGAAACCACAATTACAGGACCTTAGGGCGTTTTAAATCAAATTACTACACTTAACTAGAAGCCACATAGTTTTCTCCTATTGCACTGACGGTATTACTGGGCCAAATCAGTGCCGATTGATCGTGCTGCACTCAACTTAGGGAGACAAGGTACAGAGATATAACACACTGAAAGCTAGAAGAGGATCAGCAGGGGCCCTGATTACTCACTCTCGTGAAGTTTGTGCCACAGGCTCCCCTGGTAGGTCACCTCAGCCATGAAGAAAGATCATATTTATAGGCTAAACTTTTTATTCACATTCATCTCTTACTTTCTTCACATTTAGTGCCACAAGCTGCATGTCATACCAAGTTGCCTCCCAAAAAGCGACAAACTTTTTAGAAGTTGCCAAAAAAATGTCTCGATTGATTATAATAAAGAACACAGAGTCATAAAGATACTTACACAACAAACTCTTTGTAAATTATGTTGACTACAGTCCAGTCCATTTATCAATATAAGCTAAAGACATGAAAAAAAAATCATGAGCACAATTAAGAAAGGAGGGTAAATATTTGGATAAAAATTTAAAGGTGTGAGCTTGAATATGGTCAGAGGTCAGTGGTAAACCTTTCTGTCCCAGGCAGTAATAATAAAACAACCTCAAGACCTCATGGTTTCGACATTTTATGATATCGTTTGTTGAAGTAGTTGCAGTTCGGTAACCATGTGGTTACTGATTACGCGTAGGCTGTGTTATCTCTGCTTGGCGTACCTGTTCCTACACTTCAGGTGGTTTGTCTGCATTCCCAGAGTTGTGAGAGAAGACACGCGGTCTTGACTCACAAACACAAAGTGTTCAATGCAGAGGATGGTTCATCAGGGGCTGCTTCATAACTGAAGCTTTACCTCTTCAATTTAAGGATGTTCAAAACAACAAGTGATCAAACACTTACACACAAGAGGCTTCTTGCTCCTGTTACTCATTGCAGCTGTAACTGGGAGCTGTAGAGGCTTAGACTTCTCTCAGGAGTGGTTGGATGGTAGCCAATCAGCGGGATTACTTAGAAAAAAAAAACAAAAAACAAAAAACTGCTCTGATATATCAGTAGCACAGGGAAGCTATGAGTGATTAGGTATGTAATACACAGACACATACAGACGCACACACATATGTGATCACACAGGCACACATTACTATTACTATTCCTAATTATTTTATTTAATCCTTTATTATTATTATTAGCAGTAATTTAACTCTTGTTTTAATTAATTGTTTTATATCTTTTATATCTATATATTTTATCATTGTTTTAATCATGTGCATTATTTTTGTGGTGTTTTAATCACAATGCTTAACAATTGTGTTTCATATTTTAGCTTTACGCTAATTTCTGCCTGCAGTCTCTGTGGTTGCTCACATCTAATGCTGCTCATTGCACTTCCACCTTGAATTAAATCTGCTTTATAAGCAATGTTCTACTAGCTTACTTGGGTGTGAGCATGCTGAAGCTGTGAGAAAAGGTCGTGATTCAAGCAGAAGAAAAACTTCATGGTGTTTCAGTCCAAAAAATATAAAGGGTAGTTGGTTATGATATTATTACTGAAGAGCGTCTGCATGAATGGGAGATCAACTCCTGCTTTGGGAAACTAATGTAGCCTGAGTCTTTTAAAACAGTCGAAAGTCTGATATGTGAAGATAGTATGCACAACATCATAAAGATCATTTGGATCTAGATAATAGGCCTTGCATAAAGAAATTCGTACAGTAAACACTTAATATATTGATCTCTATTGAACTGACTCTTTATGGAGTTTACGTCCTCCCTCTGATACTACGGCTTCCACACAGTCTAAAGACTTGTTAGGTTAATTGTTGTAGATTGTAGGTGTAGATGAGAAACACATGGTTGTGTGCTCTGTGTGTGTTAGCCTTCCCACATGGAAAAGATATATAAAAATCTTATAAAGTTTGTATCTGTCTTGTGTGAAACTTGTATGAAAAGCATACAAGAGTGAAAACAGATATAAGATCCCTTGAAAAATTCACGAGTAAATCATATGAGCCTTATACGATTCACTATATGAAGTAGGCCACATCTGATGCAAGTCTTTTATACGTTTTTTCTATTTCTTTTCCATATGTGGTTGTGTTATGGGTTGTGTTGGACTGGTTACCTGTCTACGATGTAAGACGAGTGGAATAGACCCCAGGTTGGGTAAGCGGGAAGAAAATAGAAGGATGCTACAGTGTGCACAGCATGATGATTAAATCCTCATATGAATATTAACTGTTAATGTCAGAATGTGCTTTGAAAGTGTTTTTCTGTAATTACTCTCATGGTTGCCTGTAATAAAAAAAAAGGAAAACAAATCTTTCACACACATTTCCTTTCCTTGGGACATTGCCTTGACACTGATTTGTACGGGTCCGCCTATCCCGGAGTGAAGCAGGAGAGAGGATGTTTACTGTAGCGAGTGCATTTGGCCTGGAAAAGAGGATCCCCCCTGCTGAGATGCCTCCAGTGGTGTGCACTCAGAGGGTGAGCGAATGAGGGAGGTAGAGACACTGCAGCCAAACTAAAATAACGTCCTTGTGATCCTCACAAGACCCCTTCGTCTGTAATTAGAGAAAGGAACAGACAGCCTTGACATGTGCCGGTTATTGACAAATTTGCTCGCATTTAAAGAGAGTCACTGGCTTGTAATGAAGTGGGTTAAAAAAGGAAATTTATATCCGAGATAAAGGCTGTCCCAATGCTTTTTATTACTCTACTTTGTTTGAGATCGGCTTTAATGAATGAGCGGAAATTGGAAGTCACAGAGACTCAGCTCAGAATACACCAGAATAACGTCAGGCTTTTAGAAAAATAGTTAAGTCAGTGATTACATGTCAGGTCTATCACCTTGAAGAGTTATGCAGAGCTGTGACACAAGACGTTTTTCGATAATGAGTTAAACTTAAAGTGGCTGCTATCATCCACCAAACCCTGATAATTATCACAAAATCTCAGCACATAAAGTGCTTGATCTGAATAAGAGGCAGATTCAGATCAAGTCTCTCAGAATGTGTGGAAGTGTCTGATAAGCTGATGGAGGGCAGGTATAGCTACCAGACTGGCAACACCTCATACAAAGGTTTAAATTGACATTCTAGGTCAATTTACATTCTATATGTAGCAAATGGGCCTCATCCAAGCATGCAATCAAAAGAAGTGATAGCATATCAAGTGAAATCGGGGCTACTTTTCAAAAATCTGAATACAGACGTGCTTTGAAATTTCTGCTTCCCCATTGGTGAGCCTTGGCCATTAAACTTCAACACCACTGTTGTTCGATATGCTAGTTATATGTTCACAGAATTCCTTCAGAGCTTATTTAATGTAGCCCACCTGCTCATAATATTCTCATAATAACCACATGTAAATTATCCAATGTGCCCCCAAACGCACGCTTGCTTATAAATTACAGTAATCAGCCTAATGGAAGAGCTTTAGCTAATGGTTAGCATTGCCAGCGTTGCCATTACTGCTTCACAGCACATTTGATGTTCATCAGATCTCATTTTATTGGTTGGGCCAAAAGTTGTCTACATCAGTTTAACTTGATGACAGAGCAAGCTCTCTCTTTTTTCAGCTTTATACTCCCAACCTGAACAATTAACAGTGCTATAACTAATTTTAACAGTTGCTGAAAGGATCATTATCTTTTTTTTAAACACTTGACAGGATCCAGCTCTGTGGGGCCGGGGGAGCTCAGTCAGGAAGATTAAGCCTGGTGTTTTAAGTGGTTTTGTTTGTTTTGGGGAAAACAGGTCTGTGACAGTAAAGCACACCAGCAAGACTGATGGTTTGTTTGCCTTGTCTTATTTCTGCTTCGGGGACAAGTCTGATTCTCGCTTTCAGTGCTGAAGAGCTATACATTGTGCACACAGCGGGGGGGACGTACACCACCTGGACTCCCTGCGCTGAGCAGCACAGAAATGCCACGATGGCGCATCATCCCAGTTTGATGAGCAGCATTGTTTTTTTTCCAGCAAAACAGATGGGCTTTACTTTTAGATTCAAGTGGGATAAACAGGATGATTATAAAATACTTTATTGTGCTGTAATAATCTCTATATTTTACACCTGGCTACAGATACGCTCCTTAGTACCTGTCTTAGCTGTTGAAGGGAAATTTAAAAAAAGAAGCTTCAAACACTTCATCTCACACAACAGTGGAGTTAGACTTTTTAAAAGTATGACAACAAAGCCGCCATATGCTGTTAGAAAGCAGCATGCATTCCCATGACTCAGTGAGTCGTATTGTATTATATTGTACCTGCACCGCTGTGGCAACAGACAATAAAGAAATGCAAGGAGGAGTCTGTGTCAGTATGACACCTTTTCCCACCAGGTTTATTATCCCTGTCATGATTTATGTATTGAAACCGAATGACATAAGCCGTGGAAAAGCATCAATACTTACTGTACTGGGGTGTGACAGTGCGATAGCCAAATCATAGAAGGGAGCATGCTTTACCTGAGTCATGGAAAGTACAGATACGTGTAAAGCACACTTTCAAAAGGGTATTTGAATTTCAGTTGAGATACTGCAATGTTTTAAATGACTCTCACTCAGCTCCTGCTTTAGTGACGGTGGTTTATTTTTCTATCAGCTTGAATTTACAGCCTGATCACTGTTATTTCAGTAAAAGTTCGCAAGTTAAGTTTCACTTATTCCTCATTGTGTGTAACTTAAATCATTTGGGTTGATCTGATTTGTTAACTTAAGAAGCCTAAATGCAGTTTTTCACTTTGAAAAACTGCACAGACACTAAATCACTCAGAAATGATTATTTTCATCACATCTCTTCCCCTTTCTTATTCTTCACTGATATCTCATGCTGGGGGTAGCTGTAGAAATGCAGGCTTTGTTCGTTTTTGACTTGCATTAACCTTTATTGGATGATTACAAACATATTCTAACAGAGAAATTGAAACTGGAACGAAGAGACAGGGAGGGACAGGTGCTAAGATGCTAAGAGAGAGACTCATTTGTCTGCTCGTGTTTACGGGTTTGCTGGGCTGACTGGAGCCCAGCTGTTGCTGATTAGTGGAGGGAATGTTTCTTATATGATAGAGAGGAAAGAGAAAAAAGATAATAGAAAGAACGGGCAAAGAAAAGAGGACAGAGAACTTGTGCGTGTGTGCGTGCGTGTTTGTGTGATAGATGAAACAGAATGATGGGAAGGAGAGCGAGCAGTATAAGTGATAACTGCCCTGCTTCTGGTCTGTTCTGACAGCAAAGGTGATCTGACAACACGAACCAGCTGAAAAATGAAACAGCAAATGGACCAGTCAGTAGTGAGAGATCCCCCCCCGTTCCAGCTACACCTGTTGTTGGGGAAGATAGGTGTATGCAGGAAAACAAAAGCATGTGCAGTTCCTCTTACGGTTCTACCTTGTAATGGTTTGTCAGTATCACTCTCTGACCGTCACTAAGGAATCCAATCAAGCCTGTTTGTCAAGCTGGATCATGATGGGGTGAGATGGTGTAAATGTTTTTTTTTCTTTTAGGGAGAGGGGAGGGTCATTTGTTTGATGTATGTTTATAGTAAATTCCTTCCCCGCCAGCACTCTAATCTGTCGTTTACACAGCAGGAGGATGGATGTGCGATGGGGGTAATGGTGTGAGGTGAAGGAAAGGTTGCAAGATACAAAACCGAAACAGACATCTGAGTGTGGAGTGCAGCCCTGTCTCTGCTGACCGCAGGAGGTTATGACCCCTGCTGTGCAGACTGCACAGGTTTATGGCTGTCTTTTGTCATTCTGCTATCTTTTTCCAGTGCTTTTAAATTCTTTGGTGTTTTCTTTTTTCTTTTTTTGGGGGGTGAAAAACCCAGACAGTCCTAGACTCTATAGCTTTATTCCTCTGCTATATACACAGCCAAGACTTTCTTTCAAGCAGAGTATTGGCTTTTGGTGGACTGCAGAATAACAATTGGAGCATCCAGGGGAAATTCAGTTTTTGCGAATGTATTTTTGAAAACTTTCAACGTCCCATACTGTAAAAAAAGTTTATATCTCTCTGTTCAAATCTGTTGATGATCCAACAGCACATTTAATTCATGCTCTTCAATAACAAAAGAGGATTAAACTCATTGAAAGAAACTAATCATGCTTCAAGCTATAAAGAGAACTGCTCCCTGTGCCCTCTGCACTGAGTGGCGCTCAGTCGTATGTGGATGGAGAAGATTCTTCTAGACTGATCAATAGTTCTTTCAGTAAGGTCCCTAAAGCAGGCCCTTCCACCCACCGCTCTCCTCTCCTGCACTACTTCTGATGTGTTTACTCTACAAACACTTACGATACTTCTTTAGCTGTGGACGGGTCAGATCTGAGCACTGCTGGTGTTTACAGAGGAACTTGACTTTTCAACCTACCTGCTATTCTTTTCTTTTCACCTCCACCTTGCCTCAGTTTAAACAATGCCCTTTCTTTCATTTCCCTCTTAACAAGAAATCAAATACAAGAACTGCTGCTTTCGAATACAACTTTGCCTCTTTTGTGACTCACGCGTGCACACAAAGAGAAAAATGAGCGTGAGACAACAGACAACAGTGCAGGCGAGGCCAGTGCACTTCCATTGCACTGAAGTCCTAACCCCTTGATTTCCACCAGCTTTCAGTGCCCAGACTGAGTCTCGTTATTGTAACCTTGGAAACTCTCCTTTCCTCTCTCGTCCTTTGCATTTTCTCCTCTCTCATTTCGCTGATAGCTTTGACAAACTGTGCTGCCTGTGTTTTTCACTTTTCCTTTCTGGGCCTTCCACAACTGTGCTGTCCTTTTGATAAAGGGACAGAAGAAGAACACTAACTGGTCTGTTGAAACTTCGCCAGCATCCTTCCCTTACTCCACCGATCCTTTTCTCCATCTGTCCCACATCCCTCCATCCCCTGTCAGTGCTTTCTCATAGTGATGAAGCTCATTAGCGGTCTGTCTCTGTCAGATAGAATGGGGGGGAGGCGGGGGGCTCCCTCCTGTGTTTATATTTAGATACTGGGATACTGCAGGTATGATGTGGTGATTTTTAATGAGGTGCAGAGCAGAGCCTGGATGCTGTCAGTCACACAGAGAGAAAGAGTGACTGAGAGAAAGCAAAGTAGCCACCTGGTGTAGTGGTAATCAGTTTTGTCTGTCATTTTCTTTCCCACTCATAAATTTACTACTCCTTCCTCATAACTGAATTACAAAGAGTGGACTTTTGTTTTTTTTCCCCAAGAAACACCTGCTATGTTTTGGATACAGTTTGTGTGAGTCTCCTTTTGAAATGCAGTGCATATGAATGTGTGCAGTTCATGAATAGCATGAAAAAAGGTGGCGACAGGCAAGTTGCCATCTTGCTGGGCGCTACAGCTAACCAGCACTCCAGCTTTTAGCAAACAGCTAACCACTAAAACTCCTCATCTTACTTAAATGCTACTACAAAAAGCTAAAGACTTTCAGCTTGGATTCACTCTTCTTCCCCGCTCAAGTTACATCTATTTACTCATCAATTAAGGTCTGAAAGAAACCCATCTGCTTAGAGTCAAGGGGAATGGAGAAATACCTGTCTGGCATCAAATGGACCTCTTTGCACCAGCTGCTAGAGAAGATGAGCCCGTTGGGAGTGGCACGATCTGATATCCTCGTGTTGGTCACATTGTTGTGACGTGATACTTTTGCGACTTCGGAAAAAAATGCTGTAAATAAAATCTACTTAACTTGCGAGAAACCGCCTCTGTCCGCCGATCCAGCAATTTGAATTCTTTGCATTTCAGGATACTGCTCTTTAATAAACAATAAGCATTGTACATATTGTCTTTGCAACATTGGAATTTCATAAATGAATGAATGGCTTGGCTTGCAAAAGTATTACGTCACAACAAGCGATTGGTCACTTGCAATGTTGAACCTGGAACAACATTTATTATGATGATGTGGGAACAGCACCAACACGAGGATATCAGATGGGTGCTGCTGTTGGCACGGGAAGATACTGCTGGAATTGGGAGACAGTTGGGAGTTGAGTCTAATACAAGAGTCTAATCTAATTGCTTAGAGTTTGCATTCTGGGGTGTTATATGACACTGAGAACAGATGCCACCTTCATCTCTCTATACACACAATGTGTCCTTTGGTGTTGGTGTCTTGACACACTAGCCAAGGCAATCCATTTGTGGCACTGACATGCCATGAATTCCAAGTTAGAAGTCTGAAGAAGTGGCATTGGCAGAAGTCACAGTGTTGCCTAAGATCACTCAAGTGAAACCAGAAAGTATTACAGGCTTTGACAACGACGCTCATCAAACTACCATGCATGATTACGTCACCTGATAAAAACTGCATCAAATATGCAGAGCAAAGATGTGACGATAAAGTTAAAGAAGTTTTATTTTTCACAAACATGAAGGAATATTAGGAGTACATTTGAATGAGTGGAACTTTGTTCTTTTCTTACAAGAATTTATGTTTCTCTGTCTGTAAGATGCTGGCATTAAAAAATAGTTTTGGCCTTCGTAGTAGTTTATGATGCCTTTACTTATGTCTGTGTCTGTGAGTGAAATGTGGATCAAACAGTGCAGAATATTCCACGTATTTATCTTCAAAAACTCCTGAGCTGCTTTCAGAGTGTGAGATGAGAGATGAATGATGAGCCCTCTGCACTTCTGAATTCATTAGACCCGATTCTGCTGTCTGTGACCCAGTACCACTAAAAGCCATGTATGCCCATGCCATTATACTCCCTCTTCTGCCTTTTATACCATGTTTTTTGTTTATTACGTTCGGGAGCATGAGACATACCAAGCCTTTTTCCACCCTATTTTCATCCTGGCTTTCTGATAAGGGTTGGCTTTATATGCCCAAACAATGCTGTTCAAGGACTTGTCTGGCTTTTGAAGATATTTTTTGGCAATAATAAATGGATAATAAAAGGAATAAAAGGCTGTCATCCCTGTATTGTACTGTTTAGTTCCAGGAAATCTCATTAAATTTGACAATGCTTACTTAGTTTATAAAGTTCTAAAAACAATGGCTTTTATATTCTAGACAAAGGTTGGGTTGTACTACAGAGGAAAACATCTTTTTTTAATGTCTTACGGATGTTTTAGTATGACTTATCTGATCATGACAGACGGAAAAGCATTGCTGTTTTGCTGTCTCCAAAACTAATTTATAAATGCAAAAGTCAAAGTTTGTTAGAAATCACCTGGAAAGACAGATTAATTGTGATGTTTCTCCATCCCACAGAGCATTGTGGCCAAATATGCATCTCAGTTTCGTGGAAACTCTCAGCATGATGCCCTCGAGTTCCTCCTCTGGCTTTTAGATAGAGTTCATGAAGATGCCAATTCCAGCCCTGACAACAACAACAGCAGCACCAAGACCAAAGCCAATGCCAAGGTAAGTCTGCGTCACCGGTTTTTACTGATCCGCCTTGTCTGGTTTGAAATCATTGTTTGTTATTCAGGCCAGTTACTTCACTGTTAAAAAAATAGAGTAAAAAATTTAAATACTTCAGAAACAGAAGTTTTAGTAAAATAATAACATAATCTCCTCTTGGGTCTTGGCCACTGTTTTCATTTTGTTAGTACCTTGGATCTCTTTGTGTAAAAAATGTATAAATTCAATACTAGTTGAAGGAGGCAAGACCCGAGGTGGTGGGGTCTGTGTATACATCCATGACGAGTGGTGTCGTGATGCCACTGTAGTACACAAACACTGCTCATCACTGGCGGAGTTCATGATCGTGAAGTGTCGCCCTTTCTATTTGCCCAGGGAGGTAAGTTCGATCTTGTTGGTCGCTACTTATATACCTCCATTTAGCAACAACAGCGATAGAAATGCGGCGCTGAACGAACTGTATCAGGCCATCAGTGAGCAACAAACAGCACACCCAGACGGTTTCATCATCCTCGCAGGAGACTTTAATCATGCTGATCTTAAAACTGTTCTCCCAAAGTTTCATCAGCATGTACATTTTCCAACAAGGGGAGACAACATATTGGACTTGGTCTACACACAGGAAAATGGAGCATACAAAGCCATCCCCCTCCCCCATATCGGCACCTCTGATCACCTCACTGTTATGCTAATGCCAGCATACAGACAAAGAGTGAAGGTCATCAAACCTGTTATGAAAGAGGTAAGAGTGTGGCCACAGGAGGCCACCTCTGCTCTTCAAGACTGCTTTGGGTCAACTGATTGGGACATATTCAAGGAAGCAGCCACCTACAATAACATCATAGACATCGAGGAGTACACAGACACGGTGAGCTTATACATCACCAAATGCATTGATGATGTAACACAAGTGAAAAGTATCACAACTCGAGCCAACCGGAAGCCATGGCTAACAGGAGATGTCCACAGGCTGCTGAAGGCCAGAGACAAGGCCTTCAGAGCTGGGGATGAAATAGGCCTGAGAACAGCGACAGCCAACCTGTCCCGTGGCATCAGGAAAGCGAAACAGGACTACACACACAAGATAACCTCCCACTTCAATGATAGCAAGGACGCAAGAAGCCTATGGCAAGGCATCCAGGCTATTACAGACTACAAGCCTGTAGCGCGTAGCTGTGAGAGCGACACCACTCTGCTCAACAACCTGAACAGCTTCTTTGCACGATTTGAAGCACAGAACAACACACGCCCACAGAAAACACCACCACCTCCACACGACCAGCCTCTGTGCCTGTCTGCTGCCAGCGTGAAGAGAACACTCATCACCATCAACGCCCGGAAAGCAGCGGGTCCAGATAACATCCCTGGTAGGGTGCTGAAAGACTGCGCAGAGGAGCTGAAGAATGTCTTCACAGACATCTTTAATACCTCTCTGAGGCAAGCCACTGTCCCATCATGCTTCAAGACTGCCACTATCATACCTGTGCCAAAGAAACCATCCCCAGCCTGTTTCAATGACTACCGCCCCGTGGCACTGACACCCATTATTATGAAGTGCTTTGAACGACTAGTCATGTCACACATCAAATCCACCCTACCTCCCACCCTGGACCCACACCAGTTCGCATACAGAGCGAAACGATCCACAGAGGATGCAATCTGCTCTGCCCTCCACCCAGCCCTAACTCATCTGGACAAGAAAGACTCATATGTGAGAATGCTGTTCATAGACTTTAGCTCAGCATTCAACACCATAATACCACAACAACTCATCTGTAAACTGGACAGACTGGGCCTCAGCACCTCCCTCTGCAACTGGCTGCTGGATTTCCTCAGCCAGAGGCCTCAAGCGGTGCGTGTGGGCAACAAGGTCTCAAACAGCATTACCCTGAGCACGGGGGCTCCACAAGGCTGTGTGCTCAGTCCTCTGCTCTTCACCCTGTTGACACATGAGGTTGAGCTCCTGACCACGTGGTGCAGAGACAACAACCTCCTGCTAAATGTTAGTAAGACCAAGGAGATTATTGTCAACTTCCAGAGAGGCCACGCCTGTCACTCCCCATTGACCATCGACGGCGCTGCGGTGGAGAGGGTGAGCAGCACCAAGTTCCTGGGGGTGCACATCAGTGAGGACCTCTCCTGGACAACCAACACAGCATCACTGGCCAAGAAAGCACAACAGCGCCTCTACTTCCTGCGCAAACTCAAGCGGGCAAGTGCTCCACCACCCATCCTGACCACATTCTACAGAGGAACTATTGAAAGTATCCTCTCCAGCTGCATCACTGTGTGGGGCGGTAGCTGCACTGACTATAACAGGAAAGCTCTACAACGCATTGTGAGAACAGCTGAGAGGATAGTTGGTGTACCACTCCCCTCCCTGCAAGACATTTACACCACTCGCCTCACCCGCAAAGCCATCACAATTGTCAACGATGCAACCCACCCCGCGCACTGTCTGTTCAGCCTCCTGCCCTCTGGAAAGAGATACAGAAGTCTCCGCTCCCGCACTACCAGGCTCACCAACAGCTTCATCCACCAGGCTGTGAGACTGCTGAACTCTCTTCCCTCCCGGCTCCTAGCCAGCAGAATCACCAGATTGGCAGAAGTATAGGAAGACAGACTGGACTCTACCCCTCCCTCCCCCCCCCCCTCCCCCCCCCCCCCCCCCCCCCACTCTCCAACAAGAAAACACTCTCTGAACCAAGAACTGGAAACATTCCTGACTTGAAACAACTACCTCTGCATTGCAATTGCACACACCTGCTGCTACATATTTTTAGTATTTCTTTTAGCATTATTTATATTATTATATAGTAGACTAGTATACTATTTTCCAGAGAACACTGTTGGAACACTTTATTTTATTTATTTTTAGGTCCCTATTCAATATTACCTTATTGTTAGGGCTGTTTTTTTGTTGTGCATCTGCACTTTATTGTTGTCAATGTCTACGCATGGGACAGTGTGAAACGTAATTTCAATTCCTTTGTATGGCAAGTACATTTGAAGAAATTGACAAATAAAGTTTTCTATTCTATTCTATTCTATTCTATTCTATTCTAGTTATATTCAGTTATATTCATCACATTCAACTCCTTAGTTTTTATCATTACAACCTTGATAAATTGAATAAATACATATCTGCAATGTTACATGGTATTATAAATTATTAATATGCAAATCTGAATTTGTTTCTGAGTCTATTTAGTATTTGAGTTTTATTCCGATTTTTATCCCAGTGCCTCAAGTAACAAACAGCAGATTTTTGTATCCACTGAGCACTTGTAAAGTTCTTCAATTAAAAGAACATTTAAAGCCAATAACCACAAAAATATATGATTAAACTGGCTCCAAGATCAGATACCTTCCTTTGGGCTGGAGCTTTATTAAAGCCAACGATCGCCAACTTTCTGCTTAAGCTGGTTACCATAGCCCCAGTCACAGGTATGCTTTGCTGACTCTTGCAAGTTTGGAGTAGTGGGACAGCGCTGGATCTATTTCCATTGCTCACTCAAGTTGTTAAGATTTCCCAGACACCTCATTTCTCCGATCATTTCCAATTTTATTTAAAAAATTTGATATGACTGTTATGAGCTGTGATCAGCTTTAGTCCAAAGCTGAATCTTGGTCTCATTCGGCTTCTTTTTAAACACACACAAAAGTGACAACTTTCTACAAATATACTTACACCTGACACTTCCAGGTTGCACTAAAATCCATCAAATTTGTTTTAACAGTGTGATCAAATTTAAATTGCAGAAGTGAATTTCACGAAAAACCCAAACAAACAATATAAGCACTGTTAAATTATGCCAGTAAATGTATTTTGGGATGCAATCTTGTGTCAATGTGGCAGTCTTAATCATGGTTTTTTAATTTTATTTAAGGAACATGGGTAAGAAAACAAATATTTCTGGGGGAAATTCGTCTCTTCACCACAGACCTTAAATCTTCTCTGCTCCAAGTGGAGCTGAATCTGTGAAGGGTCAGAACGGTTTTGTTCTTTCAGCTGCAGTTGGTCTGAAATGAATCTTTGTGTGCAGTGACTGTTTTCTGAAGCTGCTGAAGTGGCAGTCATTCATTCCCACACTCTCCGTGTCCTTGTCTCTGTCTCTGATGTGGGATGCTCACCTTGCTACCGTGCATGTGGAGAATTAGAACTATCACACCAGAACTAGGTGTGATATGGTTAAAGGGAACAAATGGTAGACATGTCACATTTTATGGCAACTATAGTTTCTACTGCTACATTTTTTCTCGAGTCCCACTATTTTTTTTAAAAGATTATTGTTGACTGATACAAAATTAACTTAATGTTAAATGTTAAAGCTGTTTGAATTTAGGTGGTTTTATTTTCTGGCTGTTTAAAAGAAAATGAGGATATTTTTGAAAGAGTTTTGGCTGCTTTAGGCTAAAAACTGGTGTTAGGGTTTAGTTGGCATGGTTAATAATAGGAAAATGGGCTAGAAAATGCATCATGTCCATGAATGTCTTTACAAATATTTGTGTATTTTATGACACTGAATACTAAATGTGAAAACCTGCTGTGATCAGCATCCACTCTGACATCCCTCTTATGTTTAATCACATATGCTAAGTATCATCCTGTTTCTTCAGTTCATCTGGAGTTTGCCAACCATGCGGCCTCCGCTACAGGCCGCCAGCTGAGGACTTGTTAGTAAATGAATACTGTTACAAGCTTAACTGTTGCTGCACTGCCACCCAATGTCCAGCTCCCCCACTCTGACACCAGTGCTAATAGTGGCTGTCCTTTATGCAACATAAACAGCTTAGGACTGTAGCTCTCATTAGGCTGCCAGTGAATCATGGTATGATAAAGCCGCTTTCCTCTTCTGTGGCAGTGAGGCAGAGATGAGGAAAATAACTGGCTTTTTTCACACGAGCCAGAAATTACGATTTATTTTATTTTATTTTTACTTTCCAAATGAAATACTCTTTCAATTTTCTACAAACTGATTTCATTCATGCAGCACTGTTGTAATTCAAAAACCTTATATGCATCTATGGTTTTATAATATTTGATTAAGTGGAGATTGTTTGGAAGAACTGAACATTTATTAAGATACAAAATTCAGTTAAGCTATTTGGCGATTAGACTCCTATGACTCATCATAGCAGACTGGAATCCCAGCAGTGACAGGAATTAAAACAGGACTTCCTGGAGTCTAGACACTGGTGCTGGTGAAGATGAAGAGAGATGTTTGGGTGGCGCTCTGGGGGTCCAGGGTGAGGCAGAGATGGGTATGAGGTGGGTTGCATGAGAGTCTGAAAGGCAGAATGACAGAAGAGTACTGGGATTTTAAAGCACACAGCATGGAGGCTGATTGGCTCAGAGAAGGCTGGAAAGGAGATGATTAGACTACATAAATGATGATCAGTACTGAGTTTTGGAAAGTGGAAGGGATATAAAGG
This sequence comes from Perissodus microlepis, assembly GCF_051167445.1. Classification (NCBI taxonomy): domain Eukaryota; kingdom Metazoa; phylum Chordata; class Actinopteri; order Cichliformes; family Cichlidae; genus Perissodus; species Perissodus microlepis. The sequence goes on from NC_140466.1 coordinate 15,154,425, forward strand.
AAACCCAGGAAAGCAGTCAGAAGAATGATTATATATCTCACTTATTGAACAGAAGCATGAGCTTATTTAGTGATGAAATCTATGTTTGACAGTTGGATTAAAAAATATAAGAAATATTCAGTGAAGACACTCTTCAACTGCCCAGACTTGGGCTAGAAAATGTATCATGTTTTGTTTTCTTCTTTCATTCCATTATACTCAACTGCAAAGTAGCCTTTAATCAGATAGCAATCAGCTCTTACACACACTCCCCATCTTAGCTGTTTTAAACCTGTGGATAATCTGTTTTTATCTCCTACTTACAGATTAGTTGAGACTTGAGTTTAGAAAACTAAGTTAAATAACAACAAAATCCATGGTGTGAAATTCACAACAATCCTTCCTGTGCATAACCTCATAGTAAGTGTTGTTCCACTTCCTTGTGTGGGTCCAGTCACACTGAATAGTCACATAACAAACATTTGATATTAATCAAAACGCTCATTCACAACTAAGGCCGCTTTTGTGCATCCACATTTTATTTTAGTTTAAATACTTAAGATTTTTAAGGTCCACGATCTTGCAGCTGATCTTTCAACTGATTGATCAATCAGCTAATCATTTTAACTCTGGTTTATTTCCATCCTGTATTGCACAAAACTTTTTTTTTACAGGATATATACCATTTGTCAAACTTGCTGTCCCTCAGTTTGTTTAATGTATCAGAGGCCTGTTTGGTTAAGCTTACTTTAACAATAGCACGCATACTTAATATTTATTTTACCTCCACTTGAGAGCAGTTCTTTACATTACAGGAGCTACAGCCTCTACAAGCTGTACCTGCCTCTTTAATGAATTTTTTTTGACAACCTTGTGATGTTCCACATTTTTCCTGTCTCATCTTTATTCCTGTCATCATCTGTCCTCTAGAGATGTGTTGAAGTGTTCAGTGAAAAAAAATGATTTTGTTTTTCACCTATTGCTTTGCTGAAGGCCTTACACCGATTATCAGGAAAACACAAACATGTTGTATTATGTACTGGATGCGAGATGTGAAACACTGTTTCGCTCATATTTTCAAGGTTTGCAATAGTTTTTGGGGAAAAACTGTTAAAACTTGAGCCACCATCGATTTCTTTATATTTTGCTGCGGAAATGGAAAATATGTCCGGTGAGTTAAAACATGCAGAAATACAGTATTCAGGGCAAATACAGAGTTTGCACAGTTCTGATGAGTTTAAATGTTCTTCATCACAGTCTGGACTCAATGCATTGTTGCTTAATACCACTTTAAAATATTAGAATAAGGTTTGGCTCATTGGAATCAAAATATAAAACACTCAAAGATGGCTCTAGAGTTTTCCACAATATTGAATGCCTGCATGTCCACAGATTAACAAAACTATGAGCTGAAGGCCAGTCAAATTATCGCCTGAGGTTTGTTAGTGACATATTCTATGAACTGCAAATCTGTTTAATTGAATGTTCACACAGTATGGGGATAACTGGATTATTATTCATTGATTTCAGGCCCGTGTCTTTGGAGCTGCTGTGATGTCCTTGCTCTATGCTGTCTATCTTATTTTACACATTCTAGTATAGGTTTTAGATCCCCTGAGAGCCTGGTCATAATAAGCAGTTTACTGAATAGATGAATGGGTTATTGATTTATGAGACCTGCTAGAGACAGCTAGTCTTTCTCAGTTTGTTTGAACAGACTCACATATACAGCGTGGCAAAACCAAGGTAAAAAGGTTAGAGCAGAAAAGTACAATACAAGTTTCAGCCCTTAAAGTTAAATAAAAGAAGTTAAAGTGTTCTGACGCAGTATTGTAGAAACCAAGCTGGTTTCATAAAGCTAGAGTTTACTCCAAAAGCTATTGTTTTTTTGTGTTTGCTTAATATAATGGTAACATGATATGGAGTATAAGCTTACACACAATGCAGTGCATTATATCGATAACCTTACAAATAATGGACTTGCTGTAGTGCGTAGAAGGGTCAAATGGCTTCAGAGACTTTGTTTCTGGAGCTCACCTGCTGTATAAGCGGTGTGACCAGTCCAGCAACTCTGCTCAAGTAGCATTACGTAAACATTACTGTGAACACACTGGAATGCAGCTCAGTAATGTTAATCCACCCTTCAATGGGACCTCACTAAACTTGCTTGGTTTCCTTCTCACTTCACTGGCTCCACATCAACAGCATTCCTTACCAGCTACCAGAAGACCAAAGTGGTTATGTGCAGTCAAACAGTTGCTACTTGAGTATATAAAAAGAAAATCAAGAAGTGAAAAGATAAGATTAGTATAGTCTCCACTGACTCTTACACTGGCAGCCTTTGTCTTCCAGCAAGTGTTAGGAAAGCTAGAGAAACGGCTTTAGCTACAAGTGTGGGCTATTTTTATTGACTCGCTGATTGCCACTGAACATTGCTACCACTGCCTCAAAGCCATGACAGATTACATGATATTAGTGGCCTCATAAGTTGTGAATTGCAATGTTCCTTCTGCCTTCAGCAGCTCTAAATATATGGCGATTTTCTAGATTGTTGCAATACATCTGGTGAGAAAAACCAACAAACTAACAAACACTTCATATCAGGGACTAGTCTAAACTTCCCACTTGCTGAGTGCACACATAGAGCGGCGTTGCAGTTTTACCTCCGGCCTTTCCACGCATGGGATTTAGAGCAAGTGCGTTTAAAAACTCATCTGTCACAACCTATGGACAGAAGTGTGATAGAAGGTTTGCCAGTTCAACCCTGGTGCCAAAGCGCTGTCTATGCATTATTCAATTTTAAATGCCGATAGTGGTCGGCCTTTCTGCCCCAGGGGGTTGACTGTGGAGTGAGGAAGAGTAAAATCTCCCGGCCTCAGAGCAGAGTTTGAAATCGGGTCAGCGGTTGTGGTAAAGTGAGCAAGCCCTTTTATCAACAGGGACAGAAATAGTGAGTTTGATAGCTCTCCATGAGTTTTTGGCTCTAGATCGCCGGAGGGGTGGAGAGCAAATGTCAGTGAATGAATTAGTTGACAGGTAGGGCGATAGGGGGAGGTTGAGGCATCCTTGATCTGGTGTCTTCTTCAATGGTGTCAGTTATCAGGACATCGACACTCTTAGATCGCATCTGCCTCCTGCGTCTGTCAAAAATGCAAGTGTCGGAAGAGATCACTGTGGAAGACAGAGACGTGTTTCACGCTAATAAAAATGGAAATCTGAAAGAAGGGAGATATATTTGTTTGAGAAGCTGCACTTTGCTGTATAGTGATGGCTCAAAATAAAGCAGAAAATGCTCTAAGTTAACCGTGGAACTGTTCAAACAAGTCAACGCTGCTACAGAATGCTAATAATATGATGTTGACAAGAAAAATGCAAATGTTGAACATAAAAAAATCTAGTTGAAAATATTGCTGTTGAGCGTCAAGGAGCTGCTAATATTTCATATCTCACATTGTAAATAGGAGCCTTTATGAAATTTTAAAAGCAGCTTTCAAGTCTCATAAAACTTAGAATCTTCCAAACCTTTTTCACTACAAACTAATCTCTCAGTAATATTAGTATCTGAGTGCCAAAGGAACGCCTGATATGGTTTTGTGACTTCAGAAACATGATTGATCATATGTCAAGAATTTACCATCTAATTATGACAAATGTTCATTAAATATTAAAAAGAATAATTGAGGATTATATGCCTGTAACATTAATGCGTTCTGCCAAGATGCTACTCATTATTAAACAAGTCAGGATTATATTTTACATGTAGCCAGCTGCTGAACTGGTGACTTTCATATTCCCACCTTGAAATTGTGTTGATTGATTCAAACTGACCAAAAGTGATACCCCAGGGTTGTAATTCCTGTTGCCTTTTGGGATAGTTGTGGCTTATGAGACCAAGCTGGATTGAATCACTTTTTGTAATTGGGGTGTTAATAGTATGCATGAAAAATCATAGCATAGGTGGTATATTAGGATTCTCACCTTCAGTCTTGAGATCCAGAAAGTTTTTGACATTTCCACCTGACATCGACAATGAAACGTGTCACTTTTGCGTCGGCCAAGGGAGTGTACTATTTTGGTAACTCGTATGAACTCGGCTACCTGCAAGGTTGCACTGTTAAAAGTTCTAGTTGTTACTTACTCATTGTTTGGTGTGTAGTTTAGTGCATTTGCTCAGTCAAAACATCTTGCTTGTTGATGAGAATGGTCTTTAGGTGTGACTGTTGTAAGTCTGTTGTAGGTTAGATGTTATAGATGCATCTTCAGCTTTTAATGATAACAAGTTAATAAACTGACCAATCAAAACGTGTTTTCTTGTTATGTGATGCTAGGAAAGGACAGATTTAATCTTAAAAGCACCATCAATGAGACATTTTAATAATTAAATGTGAACCTGAAACCGTTCGTTGACATTTGTTTGTTAAGGTGGCCTCCGTATTTCTCTGTACCAGTTGAGTGCACAAGCTGTGTTTCTTGGCAGCATCATGGATCAGTTCACAGAAATTCTCAAACTAGCCATGAACAGGCAGAAAAAGCAGCATACTCTTTCATGGGTAGACAGTCAGCCTTCACAACAAAACAAAAAGATACGGATGCAGTAGATGCTCAATTTCACTCACAAAACTCCATGTTTGTTAGATGAGTCCCTAATCAGAATGATTTCCTATTAAAATGTTAAACAATCTCTTGTATTTAACAATAACTGATGGAGAGAAAGGATGACCATCAGACAGGTTCTTCTGTTGTGAAACCTTGACCCCCTCCCTCTTTACTGCCCAGCTTGCTTCTCCCCTCCTTCTCTGTGGCAGTATAACCCTTACCATAGCAAACACCGGGCCAGCCACCTGATTGTAACAGCAAGTGACATTTCCAAGATGCCACAGATTCCTCCTGACAGAGAGAATGCTCATTCCTGAAAGAAACATCCTGGAGTTTTATCCTGGAGTTATTATTCTTTGTGTGTGAGTGTGAGTGTGTGTGTATGTGTGTGTGAGACAAGTATTTCTTTTTGATGCAGTTTTCAAAGAGGGTTACCGCTGGAAAAAAAGGGGGGATAAATGTTTGATGTTGAAAAGAAATCTCGCAGCATGTTGTTGCCGTGTTGGATCCTGTTGGCTTGTTAAGGCCTTCACAACACTGAGGCTGTACATCTGTAAGTAAGATGCAGGAACCTCTGTGTAGCAGTGTATCTGAGAGTGATGTGTTTTATCAGTGTGAAGCAGTCTGGACCGAATGGACTGGGTCAGCTAATCCCACTTTGCTATCCTACCACTCTAATAGGATTTACATGAGGGGGGGTGGAGACCTCCGGTCTTTGAAATATTTCTCCACATATCTTTTTGCCTTCTCTTTCTTGCCACGGCTTCATCCATAATTCACCTCCAATGTTCAAATGTCTTTTTAAGCCTCTTTCCTGACGTAATATCTTGATCTAGTAGCTAGTGAGGGATGGATGAATGAGTAAGCCTTATCGTGCCCTGTCACCCATCCACCACCGCCCACCCTCTTCGTACACTCTCTGAAACTCTAAAGAGACATAATGCAGATTTTTGGGCTGGGCTTGTGTGGCTGTGGGTATTGAGGTGAATACCCACAGCCACAATTCCCATTTTTACTTTGGCCTGATTTCCACTGCCTGGCTCTGGCAGCGCTTTGGTATTCCTTTGTATCAAGCCTGAACTGATCAATACGTCGCCTATACTTTTGTGTTAGCCTTGAAAGTTAAGACAACCTTCCTCTGTTTTAATTTAATTCATTGCATCATCCCTCAAAAATTCACTGAAGCAAATTACAAGAAAGAAGATGTAAAGTGAAAGAGAATAAGAAGGAGGAACACTAGCATTATACCCACTAGAGCTAATGAGTCGAAGTACTTTTTTTGTTTTTTTTCTTGTGAATTGAGTCTTGAGAACTTTCGTAGTATGCATGGCTGTGGGAGAGTTCGCAGAAAGGAAACAAAGCAAGGAAGAAAAGCCTGAGGACACTATTACATATGTCCAGTGCTGAGAGCGGTAATGGAGAAGGTTGGGATTTTCTGTGAGAGTTTCAGAGTTAAGAACAGAGATGAGACCCCGCAGAGAGATAAGGTCAGAAACGATCCATATTTGAGCATTTTTCTGTTTATTTGTTTGAACACAGTGTCTTATTTTAAGCAAGTGTTTTCTGAAGCAGCAGGATGCCACTGTTGTAGCTGCTAGTTTTATACCACAAGGCTGCAACAGAAGTTCAGCTGATAAAGGTGATGAAAACAGTCTGGAAACAAAAACCATCAGAGCTATTTTCAAGCCACTAAGCAATGTTTTGACAGTGTTCTGTAATGACACCTAACAAGCTGTTTACTTGCTGTGCAAGCAGCTTCTGTAGAGGTTTGAGGAGGGATTTTTGCTAAAAGCAGCTGTGACAGTTGACCGATTGGTAAAGGTAGAAAGAAGGGGGCCCTTAAACACTGTTCAAGAGTCTAGTTTCTTTTTTATTTGCCTATTTTCTTCACGGTAGTGGATTTTTACAGCATATTTACTGTGCAATGGTGAAGAAAACTAAAGCTAACAAGAGAAATAAAGAAGAAAAAAAGTAGCAAAACTCTAACACAGCTCATGTACAGGTACAACTTTTCACCAGTTTACCCCTTGGCACTGCGACTTTCTGTGAGGGGCAGTTTAACAAACAAATGCCTCTTGGGGGGACCAGAAGCTTCTTTCTGTTTAGCCAGGTACCCTCTAACCAGCCTCTCTTCCAAGATCATCTTCTCATGCACCTTCAGCCCAGATCCAGACTGATATTTCTTAAATTGCTCTTTTGGAGACTGTAAATTCTGACACTGATGTTTCTGATCATCACTAGTGTGAGAGAAGGGTCTCCAGCTTTAACCCACAGACTAAACAGCAGCTTTCAGCGAAAAGTAAATAGTGGCCAAGAACACCAGGTCAGGAGTTTTTACTGTCACAGGGATATTCTGCTCTAATGTCCTGATGCGCCTGAGCGAGACTGCTCAGCAGAAATGTCCCGAACTGTGGTGCATGTCACTTTACACAGAGCCTTTTTGAACAGATCAACATAATCTTCACTCACCACCCACCCTAATCACTAACGAATAAAAGTTGCAGCAGCTCTATAATGAGTTCAAAGGTGCACAAGATCACTGGTTAGATTTAAATCAAGTATGATTTGGCACTTATTGACTTTTAGAGTCATAGTCTGGGAAGAAAGACAAGAAAGTTAAATAAGTTAGAGGAGAACTGTCAGGTATTGACTGTATATTATTCTTTAAAGAACATCTATCCAAAAGCGATTCACCCTTAAGCCAAACTTTACCAACTCCAGCACAGCTGAAAATGATATCTTTAGTAGCAATGCTGTGACTGCCATGCAGATAACTACTATAAAGTTGGCTGGACTAGTTAAAAAAATAGAAATCTGCATTTTTTACTTTTTATTTGGAGAGACTAAGAAACATAATGGCAAGCAGAAATTAAAATAGCATGGGATTGTGAACCAAGTGATGGGAAATAGCGAGCCCCTACCTTTATCCGCAGAGCACTCCTACAGAGGAGTGCTGTGACTGAAATGCCATGCTACAGGAGGTTATGAAAAATTAAAAATGTCCTCTCAGGGGGTAAAACAGTCACAGAGAGAGGGAGACAGAGACAGACACAGAGGAGATCTATAAGTGGCAGCAATGTTAGCCCAGCGATTGATTCGTGCTCAGGAGATTGCCGCAGATACATCCTGCTGACCGCCTCCTGTCCTTCCTTCGTGACCTACAGGCATCACTTCTGGGAGTGTTAATGTGTGACACGGCGTGGAAAAGCTTTCAACAGAGCTTTTAAAACTTCCCTATTTTTTAAAGGAGTTGACAGGACAGAGATCTGGCTTGCTAGCCCTCTCTTACTTGCCGCTTTCTGTAACTCTCTTTTGTTTTTCTTTTGAAGTTTTGACGGGCGTACTTTTTAGTTCAGAACATGTTCATGCTACGTTCTACGGTCAGTTCTCCTGTCAGTATTTACGATTAAATAGACACCGGCACCAACCTGCTGTTAGGCATTTACTGCAAAAAGCTTTTAATGGGTTCGACTATGTGAATTAAATATTCACAACATTTGTTTGGAAACATTTAATCAAATCTATTAATATTTCAAAGGAAATCCTTATTTTTTTAGATGTTCAAGAACAGCTGATAAACTTGTTCTGTACTCAACTAGAAGGCAAGGAAATCAAACAGACAGCAAGTGCAAAGTATAGAGGTTTTTAGGACTTAGGATATTTTGTAGGGTATAGTGTAGTGTATTATTTTTGGAGGGGGGGACACTAATAGGTCACCAGCTACTGCAGACCAGTTTTTATGTCTCTACAGTGTTGACAGCCATGGCTGAAGGCAGATGTCCTTTGCACTACTTTTTTGTTGCTGTGAACACAGTTTTACGAACACCACGAGGGAATATCCTCAAATTTGTCACTAAATGATTTAGACGCACGCAGGGTTAGAATTTGGTGGTCAAAGGTCATTTTGACCTCACAGAACACATTTGGCAGTAACTTGCTCATGTATAACACTTTTTAGGATGTATAAAATAACATACTGTCAGCTACTTCATACTCCACAACCAGAACAAGAAAACCTAATCATGTTATTTTAGTTTATTTTTACTTATATAACCTTATATCCCTAAATTTGTTACAATTTGTTACAGAAAATGGCATCCTTTGACGTTAAATATGGATGTAAACTTGACTAATTGGTGGAGGTATATAACCGCAAGGTGGTAATTTTATTACACCCTGCAATTAGTTATTTTCTGAAGTGCAGTACATTTGTCTCTTGTCAGAATGCCTTTTGGCTATTGAAAATTACTCAGCAGGTTTAATCATAGGGTAAATTGCATGAAAGGTACAAAATTAGCTCTGTTGATTATGGTACCAGATCTCATGTGTTTTTTGCCTAGTTATTCATAAGAAGATACAGATACCTGTGGGCTGTTATTCACTTGTAAAATGTCAGGAAGGTAACAGGAAGCCAGGAAGAATAATCATTCAGTCGTAAATCCTCTGATGAGTTTCTGCAACATTTTTAGTGCTTACTGCCTTGTGTTGTCTTCTGCATGAAGCAGTGTTTGTTCCTGAAAACTGGTCTTGCTGGTGGCTATGCAAACTGAAGGAACATGTGAATATACTTTTTGTTGATGATATTCAAGTAAGCAAAGTGTAAACTAGAGGTTCAACGTTCACGTTTGTTCACTTCCACCACACCCACCTTCAGATTCTTGGCATCCTTATATGGTTGTCTCTTCCTGACACCTGTGCGCCTGTTGAACAGGACCCGTCTCTGTGATGCAGTCTGACCTGTTCCTGTCTCACCAGCTCTTTAGTGTTTGTCATTGTCCTCAATGGCCTGAAACTCTAATGAAATATTTATATCTTGCTTAAGTTCAAATCGTTTATCATGTAATTATAATATCCAGTGAAGAATGAAAATAAATAATACAAAATAACTGATTTGTATTTGATTAAAAACATAATTATAAATAATCTTGGCATAGTTAAGGCTTAAAATAATATAGATATTTAGTCCCTCAGCTTGTTTTGAGTAGTGTGACACTTTTCATTGTAGCTCAGTGTGTGTGTGTGTGTGTGTGTGTGTGTGTGTGTGTGTGTGTGTGTGTGTGTGTGTGTGTGTGTGTGCGTGTGTGTTTCCTGTTGGTTTTACTGCAGCTTAAGTGCTAATGTGCCAGTGTGGCAGATTTTCCAGAAGGATAAAGGGTTTAAAAAGAGGCACAGACTTTGCGTGGCTCAAAAAACAGAAGCACTTTAATCGGTGATGGCAGCATTATTATTTACTAGAGTGGCAAAAATACAAAGTAATGCATAAAATGTACTATCCACATATTATTTTACAGTAGTTAAAAAACCAAGAACTCTGTCAATTGCTGATAATTTTGCAGCATTTTAGTCAAAATTGTTAAAGCCTAAATCTTCAAGAAAAACCAAAACAACAACAAAAAAAACTACTATGATGGTCACTTAACCACTCTTGCTATTAAGCATCCATCCAACCATCCATCAGCTTATCCGGCACCAGGTCGTGGGGGCAAAAGCCTAAGCAGAGAAGCCCAGACCTCCATCTCATTGGCCACCTTCTCCAGCTTGTCCGGGAAAACACCAAGGCATCCTGGGTCTGGCCTGGGGCCTTCTCCCGGTGGAACATGCTTTTAACATCTGACCCAGAAGGCACCCAGGAGGCATCCTTGTCAGATGCCGAACTGCCGCAACTTGCTCCTTTTGATGTGGAGGAGTAGCGGCTCTGAGCCCCTCCCAGATGCCCGGACTCCTCACCCTATCATAAAATTAGAGGCCAGCCACCTCTCTGAGAAATCTCATTTCTGCCGCTTGTATCCACGATCTTGTTCTTTTGGTCACTACCCAAAACTTGTGACCATAGGTGAGGGTAGGGACATAGATCAACCAGTAAATCGAGAGCTTTGCTTTTACGCTCAGCTCTCTCTTAACTACGACAGTCCAGCACAGCGTCCGCATCACTGCAGCTGCAGGGATGCACCAATCCATCTGTCAGTCTCCCACTGCCCTCTCCTTGCACTCATGAACAAGACGCTTACGCTTCTTAAACTCTTCCACTTGGGGCAATAACTCGAGCGGGCACTCCAACCTTTTCTGGCTGAGGACCATGGCCCCCAGAATTGGAGTTGCTGATTCTCATTCCTGCCACTTCACACTTGGCTGCTAACCACTCCAGTGTGAGCTGGATGTCACCACCTGATGAAGCCAACAGACTCACATCATCTGCAAAAAGTTGAAGATCTTGCGGATCTTTAAGCTCTATTAAACGTGCTATTAAGCAATGAGCTTATATCTGACGACAACCTAGGGGGGTTGGAGTTTGGCACTGCTCATGTAAGAGTTTGGCCACCAGCTACATGGGGAAGCATGAATCTCAGGTTTCATTAGACAAGCAACCTTCAACACAGACCCACTGATAATTAGCTTCAGTTCTGCCGATCTTCACTACTCATATTTGGGCCTGTTTTTGGTCTGGAGTCACAGTTTCTCGCTACGCCAACAGTTAAATGTTTAGTTGACAAGTCATAACATGAACACCTGTAGCCCTTTTAGTCACACCCCCTTTACCATTTTGCAGCCAAACCATTAGCTGGGTGGCACAGTGACACAATTATAAGCAATGTCATATCTATAATATTTATATAATAATATTTATTTGCGCTTACTTGTATTTTTTTATTTCTATTTTACATTTCCATGTGCAGGTAAGAGTAATAGGATGACAGATTCAGCTGACAGTTTTAGTGGCTTTTTCTGGAATTCTATCCATAAAACACTGATTCCTACACGGAGACATGTTGAAAGGCCTCTGGAATATTTCTCTGAAGTTGCTGCTGTGTTGGTTTTTAAAATCAATAAAGGAGTTTTTGAGAACATCACCTCTATATGAAACTGAAATTCAAATCTCTCTGTCTTATTTGTTTATATTTCCTGTTTAGCTTTGTTGACTTTATTCACAAAGTTGGCATCAGAAGTGTTGTGACTTTTCTTTCAGGATACTGGCCAACCTCGTGCAATTCTTATTGTGTCTCTCAGTACAGAGTAGAAAAGTTTTAAAAGTGTTTTTATTTATTTACATATTCAATCTGTGTAATTTCCTGCATTGTCCACAATATAACACTGTCAAATTACCTTACCTAGTTTTAAAAGATGTCAAGTTGCCTTTTAGCAGTGGATCTCTTTCTGTCTTTCCCAGGATGCCAAGCGCAGATCAGCTTTGGTACTTCTCTTTTTTTCCTGATACAACCAGAGGCTCTGCCACTGGTCAACTCAGAGCACAACTTCATCAAAGCAAGCAGAGCCCTTCCTCTTAGGAAGCTAATTAATTCTCTCCCCTTCATCTCAAAAACTAAACCTAATATATTCTTCTAAATCAATATTTGTCTGAAAATAAACACTTCAGAATAAGAGACACAGAAAAACAGAGATAGGTGGTTCTAGCTTATAAAGCCAAGCCTGATTTGGCTGTCAGAGCTCTGCCAGTGCCTCTTGTCTCAGGCTGCTTGTTTTCTGTTCTGCCTTTGTTTTGGCCCAGCTGGCATCCCCATAGTAACAGCCAAAGAGTGGCGGGTCTTGCTGCACTGCATGAAATCAAGTGGATACACGCAGGGTTCTTGTGGGATAGGACTACGATCAGAAGAAGTTCATGTGCAGCTGTTTGCGTGTGGCTTTGTGATCCAGAATCATAAAGAAACACAAGTGAAAGGGCAATTGTTTTGTTCAAAGAAAGCACAGAACAGCGTGGGCATATTTATTTGTTGCTGTGGACTCGAAATTTAATGTGAAAAGAAAGTGCCAGTAAAGAGAGGAAGTGAGAGTGGACAAAGGTGGTGAGAAGAGAGCAGAGAAATACAGGGGGAAGTGGGGTTAACAATGCCAGTGGTTTCCAGCATTATCTCCCAGAATGCCTTGTTACCATAAGCTAGCTTTGAATAGGCCGAATTAGCTGTAGCTGAAAGAATAGAGGTGAGTCAGCTGGTTTAATGCATGGACAGCATTTCTTTCATTCCTCCCCTGCTCTGGACCACATCCCTTCTGCCTCTCTGACTCGGTCCCTATGTTGCTCTGTCGGTGTCTCAATCGCATTCTTCTCTAGAAATTTCTCTTCTTCTCCCACTCCCTTTAATCACACCAAGTTCCTGGTACACTTCAACTTAAAAATGATAATGTGGTTTCCTGTTCAGTTTTGCCACCAGCAAAATATGGCTGTCATTTCATTCATGTCATTTAAGCTTGACCTCACTTGACCTCACTAACTTAGGTACCAGTTTCCAGATTGTAAAGTAATTGTTGTCAGTTTGCTCGATGCGATTCTGTGGGAGCTTTCTTCCTGTTAAAAAGGAGTTTTTCCTTCCTGTTGTCATCAAGTGCTTGCTCACAGGGGGTCTTCTGATTGTTGGGGTTTTCTCTGTATTATTGTAGGGTCTTTACCTTATAATATAAAGCAGCTTGACGTGACTATTGTTGTGGTTTGGCGCTATAAAAATATAATTGAATTGCACTGTATTAAAATATGGAGGCTTATGTTTGGAATCTGACAAACTGTGGCGTCAGGTGGTGGTTTCTGCATTTTGTCCTGAGGATACAGTTAGGTCCATATATATCTGGACAAAAAGAACTTTTTTGTTTTGCACATTACCACAATGAGTTTAAAATGAAACAACTCAGATGCTCGGACTTTCAGCTTTAATTCAGTGGGCTGAACAAAAAGATTTCACAAAAATGTGAGGAACTATAGGATTTTTTTTAAACACAATCCCTTCATTTTAGAAGCTCAAAAGTAATTGGAAAAATTAAATAACTGAAAATAAAATGTTAATTTCTAATAATACTTGGTTGAAAACCCTTTGCTGGCAATGACAGCTTGAAGTCTTGAACTCATGGACATCTCCACATGCTGGGCTTCCTCCTTTTTAATGCTCTGCCAGGCTTTTACTGCAGCGGCTTTTAGTTGCTGTTTGTCTTTGGGCCTTTCTGTCCAAAGTTTCGCCTTCAACAAGTGAAATGCATGCTCAACTGGGTTAAGATCAGGTGACTGACTCAGACATTCAAGAATATTCCATTTCTTTGCTTTAATAAACTCCTGGGTTGCTTTGGGTATATGTTTTGGGTCTCACTCGCCACTTGGCCACAGCGAGTTACTGGCATACATGGACAAACCAGGCACATTGGTAGGCTGGTGGACTGTCACAGCATATCCCCCTGTGCAGTGCATCGCAACAGATCGCCTCAGTGCAGCATTTCTGTATGAATGTAATGAAATTCATATCACAACCAGCTGATTTCTAAATCCACAGGTAGACCATGAAAGAGCAAAAGCTAATAGTACAGTAAGAGTAAGGCAGGCTCATGAGGTTAATAGCATTGTTTTTTATTCATTTAGTTTTTTAAAGAATGTAATGAAAACATCCATCTCTTATTGACCTTGTTCAGTCATGTTGGCTTTACATTCTGCTACTTTTAGAAAAGCTTGCAGACACTGTGTAGACACTGCTTGATTTTCTATCAGAAGCTTTTTGATTACAAAGTGCAATTAAATCAGCAAAGTTCTAGTTCTCCAATTGTGTTGACAAACGTACAAACATACTTTTGTTAACACCTGCCCTGTGCTGGAATGACTGCCATTCAACTGGCAGCCTTTCTGTGAAAGACAAGAGTGGATCTGGCTGTGTTCAGAAGCAACCAGCAGCTACAGTATGTCAACACTGGCTTCCCTAATTCACACGCTCAGCGGGAGACATCATCTCTTCCTGCTGGAGACCGAAATCATCAAGCTGTGACCAGGAGTTAAAGTGTGGCCACTTCAGCTCCTATAAAATGTTATCAAAACACTGTAAAACTTACGAAGAGAAACTCATATACAACACACATGTTGAAAGGTATCTTAACTCTTTATAAAATAGTGAGCAGAGTTTAGAAAATAAAATTACACAGCTGTTAAAATGTGACTGTTTTGATTTCAACGCTGTATATTGAAAATATACATCATGATATAGTCATTATATACCAAGCTGTTCTTTAAAAGATAATCTTTTTTTTCTGTTGAGTCAGAAATGAATATTTTATTTTGAAGGTTGTGTCCAAGGTCCACGCATTTTATTTTCTTTGGGTCCTGCTTCTTTCTTTTCTATGGCATCTTTTATAACAAGAGGAATAATTATTTTGAGATACATGTTTCCTTTTTATTTGTACCTGTGAACGCACACTCCTCAGATGTCATGTCTAATTTTCTAAGAAACATCACGCCAGCATGTTATGCAATGTACTAAATTCAGAATGCTACCACACACAGCAGGCAGCCCATTTCCTAGCACAGATAACTGATGAGAGATGCCTGGCAGTTTCTAAATTTTGGCCACACTGGGTAAGTTGACTTATGCAGCAGTCACATTCGTTGTCACTCATGAGTGGGCTAATGGGATCAACTACTTCTTGCAGCAGGACACTTGAACATAAAATGAATATTTATATAAACGGTAAAACCAGTAAAAAGAATCTTGTGTTTTTATGGTTTCATTTTATGTTGAGTGTAAATTTAATTTAAAAATAAAATCAGCGGAAACTGTGTGGAAAAGATACGGAAATGTTACAGTATACATTCCTGTGGGTAGTGTCACATTTCTCTGGTACACCATAGAGCATCAGAGCCACTGGAGTCGCAACTGGCTTTGCATCACCTGAAGGCTTCGTTTGCCAGGTTTTATCATGAGAATTTCTTCAGGCCTTCATCATTTGAGCCGTGGGCATGGCTGGAAGAGATTACACTTCTGGTCAGCCTGGCTGAATTTGGCAGGATCATGCTTTGCCTCTCTGAGGTGGAAACACATTTGGAAGAAGAGCCATGGCAGCATCTCAACTCGGATTCATTCCCACTTCTATGCCAGTGTCACTCATGGCCTGCTGTCAGAATTTTGTGGGATTTTTTCACCTCAATGAATGTTGCCACTCATCCTTTGGCGACACAAACTTTAGGCGCATTTAGGCACTAAAGGTTATTATGACCATGCCCGAGCACAGCTTCTAAATACTGCACGCCTGTTAGTGTGTATGAGAGGCCACGCGAAAGGCAACCAGAGCGTGAGGTTGTGATCACAAACGATTTCAGTTCACGCAAAGAAAACACAGAAAAGTGTATTTACTGTATATTGTTAGTATTTCGTATTATCTGCATGTGCATGTTTGCGCACATGAGAATTATTTGTGTATGTGTGAGTAAGCATTCGTCGGGTATGTAGGAGATGAATCAGAGCTGTTACTGGCAGTCAAGGTGACTGTGTTAAGCCCCTTGAGCCCGTCGGTTGATTAGAAATGTGGTTTCAGATGATAACTGAGTCAGCATCTTTAGTTGGATACTGTTTATTTTTGGTCGTAATAAATAAGAACAAAACAAAATAAAACATGTTTCTCTCCTCAGCTGCTGTGAAAGGATTCAATAAAAGAACATAGTGATTATACCTCTCTCTCTTCCTCTCTCTCTGAAATTGTTAGGCTCAGAGGATTCAAAAATTAAAGTGAAAAGAGTAGGATATGTTAAATGATTAGGAAAAAAACAGTGTTATCACATACTAACTTGATATAGTCTGGATGTATGAAAATATACTGTAATGTTTGATGCAGTTTCAGTATTTTACTATAAAGCAACAGATTTTTTTTTACAACAGTACATGTAGCTTGAAGAAACACATTTAAATCTTAGTAGTCATGTAATAATGACATGTTGGTGTTTATTATATGCACCTGATGTCGTCTATGTTGAATTACATTCTGCAGTCTGCGTCGTGTAACTCTACAGTTCCCGGTTCTCTACTGCATTTCTTCATCAAAACTGACTGCGGCACATGGCCTTTGAGTGGGCTCTTCATTTGAGCTGCATTGATGTACACTGGTCAACAAGGTGCTGGAAACATTCCTCACAGATTTTGGTCCACATTGACATGATAGCGTTGCACAGTTGCGTGAGATTTGTTGGTCACTGACTCTGAATACAGTTTACAGAGTACAATGAACTTATTGTCATATTCAAGAAACCCGTTTGAGATGATTTGAGATGTTGCATCATCGTGCTGGAAGCTGCCAGCAGAAGAAGGGCATTCGCTGGTTATAAAGGGCATGGTCAGCAACAAACTCCAGCAGAAAGCATAGATCTGGGCTTTCTTGTTGTTTCCATCAAATCTGGAATGATGCAGCAAATATCAATACTCATCAGGCCATGCAATGATTTTCCAATCTTCTATTATTATTATTGTTATTCAATATTCTATTCTCAGCTGACAGGAGCGACACTGGTGTGGTCTTCTGCTGTAGCCCATTTTCCACTCAGAGATGCTTTTTTGTCTATCTTAGTTGTATCGAGTGGTCACTGTTGCCTCTCAAACAACTGGCCATTTTTCTCTGACCTCTGCTATCAACAAGGTATTTTCACCCAGAAAACTGATGCTCATCGGATATTTGCTCTTTCTCACACTGTTCTCTGTAAATTCCAGCCGATAAGCAGTTTCTGAAACACTCACATCAGCAAACATGCCATGTTCAAAGTCACTTCAGTCAGCTTTCTTCCACATTCGGATGCTCAGTTTGAACATCATCAGGTCGTCTAGACCATGCCTTCAGCCCTAAATGCACAGAATACCATGTGATTGACTGATTATAGATTTGCATTATAGGGCGGTTGAACAGGTGTACCTAATGAAAGTACATGAAAACTGTAAAATATTGTTTGCACATTGACCTTGCTTCACCTTTTCCTCAGTAATGATTATGTTAAACTACTGCCAGCATATTTTACATATTTAAAAACATACTTAAATAGCTTTGTAAGGCTCATTGCCAAAGCATTTATCTTGTGGCCCCTTGAAGATTTTGGCCAGTGGCTGGGTTACCTAAGCTGCCTGTTCAGGAGTTTCTTATCACAGTCATAATTTTGAGCCGAGAGCAGAAACACACCACCTGTCAATGTCAAGGCTGAAATCTAAAGTCTTTTGGGTTATTATTTAGTCTCTCTACCTTATGGCTAAAACGTCTCGGCTGGTTTGTTCTTGTCTTGTTTTGTCGCTATACCAACAGCCTAACCGCACACTAAACACCACCTGTTTCATTCTTGGATAGGATCGGACCTCCTTTTTCCCATTATCACAGTGATTTCAGATCTCTAAGCCTGCACGTACTGTACGTACAACTGCAAACACACACACACACACACCTTCAAATATACAGCCACACACATTAAGTCAAACTTCTACTCACTCCCCTCTGCTTCAGACTCCCTCAAACATCACGCATGAATGCATGCCACGGGGAATCAGCAGGGCTTTGATAACAGCATATGTTTTCATGTAGGGATTGGAGTGTGAAGATCTCTGAAGGGAAGCTGTGCTTCTGCCAGCAGACAAAGGGGGCACAGGGCCAAAGAGATTTAGAGTGGCTACACTGCAGAAATGCTTCAGTGATCATACAGAGCTGAGTGCCAACAGAGGTGAGATTCAACGGAGCAAAGTTTGGGGGAAGACCAGGACATCTTGGGTCACAGGAAAGACAGCAATCAAGTATCCGTGTTGTTCCTCTCTGATGAGTGATTGTCATGGTTGTCATGATGTGTATGAGTCGCGGGATGGTCGTATGCATCACTGTGACTTGCTACCTTGTTAAGATTTGCCCACATCAGTGAGAATTTTTACTCCTGAGGAATATTTCATACTCCAGTGCGCACTGTCAGAAGAGGGTTATACTTCATTTCTCATATTTCTTCATTCTTATTTTCATTCTCCGTGGCCTCTGTGCTTTCACAATTGAGAGCATGTCTTTGCAAAGGCATTTTAATCTTGTTTCAAACTGTGCAGTAGGAGAGTCCTGATGGGATAAAGATAGCACACTTGTGTATACGCCACAGATTTTGTTCCTTTTCCTTCGAAAACCTTTTACTTGCTTAGATCTTCTGAAGAATTTCAGATGGCTTTTTTTTGACAGTTGATATAACACTGGAGTGTTTCAGTATCTGTGCCAAATTGTGCATGTTGTGATGCCCTGCAGTGATGCAGTAGGTGAAGGCAGGCGGGATGGGAAGAGAGCAGCACATGAAAGCTGTAGGTGGGAATATAGTTACGATGCAGCCATGCAGAATCCCAAGACAGTCAAAGCAACAGTCTGCTCTTGTTTTTACTTAGCTGTAAGTATATCACGCTGGCTATGCTCACAAGCACCCACTCACCACCAGGTGGTTTCTCTAGGTGTGAGTGAAGTTGAATGACTACCAATATCAAACAGATGAAGACTTGTGCAAATGTACTTTAGCACTACATTGTTTTATACCTCAGAGGAACCGCGTAGAAGATTCGGTGACATGCAGTAATGTAGTTGTGTCCTGTGTTATCAACAGTATAATCAGTTTAAAGGTGACAAAGCTCAAGCATGACTTATCTAATTAGACAATACAATGGTTGGCTTGAAGTTTATCTGCGTGCTCTTCTACCCGTGATTTTTTTTTATGGGTGGGGGTTTGTGTGCACAACTCCTGGTGAGCCTTCATGTGAGCACACAATATCCCTGAGTCCTGTTGGGTTTGCTGCTCCTGTGATGCGATAGTGCTTAGCTCTGCTGATGATTGTGATGCATACCTCTTTGACCTCTCCTTGCTCAGAGCAGGAGTAAACAAAAAGAAAAAAGGGAGAACAAAAGAGATGAAGGACACAGTGTTCTTTTCAAAGTGACCGTGGCTCTTTTTGCACCTCAGAAACATTTCCTCAGTATGCTGGGAATAGCTTTTGCTGCCAAAGCTAAAAAAGCTCTTCATTTTAGAGGACTGGTCTAATGGAAACACCAAACTCACTAAAGTTTTTATTGTCAAAGTTATTTGTGTCCTAATCTCTCAGCCCATTGCTACGAGTCCACCAGGCTTTTGGCGCGTACACTTTACATCAGTTCTTCGTGCTTTAATTGACTGGCTATAACACCTGGCTGCTTGTGCAGAAAGAAAGTAAAAATGAAACTGACTAAACTCATTGGCATGGCCAAAATATGCCTATTCCCAACTCTAAGAGAAGCAGCAGAGCCCTTTAATACCACCATCCAATTTTTGCTAAGTTACTTGCTCTGGTTGACATTTTTTAAACTTCTTTCTACCTGCTCATTGCTCTGCTTGCTTTTTTTTTTCTTTAAGTAGCTTGTGTACAGTTTGACGCTACAGTCATTTAGAGAACAGAATAAGTACAGCTATATAAGCCCGAGCATGCTGAGTTCTGAAACCCGGCTGATATGTAAATCTTAGAAATCAATTATATTGCCAGGAGCATGATGCCGCTGGTAATTTCGCCCTCAAGCAACAGGAGGCAGCTGAATATGGCCTAGATCTGTTAGCATTAGGAGGGTTTTTTTGGATTATACCCAGTGTGACAATTGAACAGCTTACTGCCTCTGAATATTAGTATTCACTTGTTATTGCTGCGGCCGGCCCCCGCATCTATTTTTGGCAGACCATAGCAGAGCTGGAACAACATTGTGGTGGTATTCATTATTCCCTTGGTGCTAAATAAAGAAGCGGTGGAGTCTCAGTGTTCTTTTTCTTTGTCTATCCTATTGTTTGCATCTGCGGTATATACTGTATGCATGTGCATATGTGTCTTAAAGGTGTTAAGTGTGCATATGAGCAGTTTTGTCTCATTCTCTGCATCTGTTTACCGATCTTGGGTCTGGCTAAGAGGTTGTTGACCTGATTCTGGTGAGAGATGCCTTTTGAAATGCAGTGGCTTGATTTATTAATGCATAGAGAATTAAGTATCAAAGTCAGTTTTGATCATATTTTTTTCCTGTTATGTTTGTTTGACACACTTAAGTTAACTTTATAATGAACTGTTTATATTCTTGGTGTGCGCTGTATTCTTAGTTAAATTGAATAATGAAGAATCCAGAATGGTTCCTGCACTATGGGTGAACTGCAAAAGTTTTGAATTTGCCTTTCGTTAACTGATAGAAGTAAATCATGTATTATATGCATGTTAAGTTCATTTCTAAGTCTGAATTAGCTGTGAATGAGTTTGAATTGTTGTCTGTCTCTGTGTGGGTTCTGTGACAGACAGTTCACTTGTCCAGGGTCTCCCCTGTCCCTCGCCGTGTGACAGCTGAAATAGTCACCTGTTCCACCGTGACCCTGAATATTATAAATATTGGACATGCAGAAGAATTTGGAAGGATGAATCCAAAATTGAGAATGAAATATTTTATCATTCTGGGAGTCGTGCTTTCTCTGAGAAAAAGCCCTTGATATGCTATGTCCAGTGAACAGTACTATGCAAACGCTTACAGCTATCCCCCATGTCTATATGTTTTGCAAAGAAATTGGTAAATAGGTGCAGAAACATGTGCAAGCATACATGCAAATACAATACATAAGACAATAACAGAGTTTCACAATTCTAACGGGCTTGAAAGCCAATATTGGTAATACCACCTTAATTCTTCACAGCCTTAATGCTCTTAGACTTTTAGACTCTTAGAGCTTTCTTGTCATTTCAGCGAGACACTTTTCAAAAATACTGAGATATTGCAATTACATATTGCAGTAAGTCAAAGGATGAAGTTTTTATCCACTTAATAGACAAACATGAAAGTAGAGACAAGGCCACGTCTAAAAATAGGGCTGAGATGGATTTTAAAAACACAAACTGCCACACATGCTTCCTGGGCTTTGTGCTTGTGCCTCATTAAATATTCAGGAAAAGAGCCATCCTTGAAAAAAGTTTTCAAAGATGCCAAAAGCTGCCCATTGTTCAGAGTGAGAGCAGCGATGATTGGATTTTGTTTGAACAAAAGAAAAGCTTCATCAAAGTTGGATTGTCATTATTTCACATGGCCCAAGACCGGGTGCAGAAAGTCTCATTTCTCAGTGGACTCTGACTTTGTTTGCTGCTTAATGTTTGATTCGCATGAGGGTTTAAACTACGGCACTGTGTTGTCTAATTAGCATGTGTGTAGCACTTAATGATTTCTCAAAAGGAAAGATTTGAAACATGATCCTGAATAAACAAAACAATTACCATCATTTACATCACAAAGTGGTAAACAGACTAGATGAAATGAATGAAAATATCTGTGTAAGTGTTCTTATAGTGAAATAAAGTGTAAAGAAAGAATGTAACTTCTTTAAGAATTAAAGGACAATGTACTTTTGCAAGTAAAGTTTGGTTTCTGAAAATTAGCCTTGTCATGCAAACTTTTTAGATAGCTCCTGATGTACTGTCGGAGGGATCTGTAGGGTCCTCCTCAGTGGTTAGCACAGCAGCAATAAAAACACGTCAGCATTTCTCTCCTTGCTCGTTAAAAGCAAACTGACACCAGCATGCATAACTCCTGAATAGAAGTAAATGTACTTGCAGACCTGGGATTTCTTTTGTGTGTTAAGTCCGCCATTACCACCTAATGTTAGCTACGTTTTTAAGAATAGTTACACACGATGGAAATGCAGAAATCTGTTGCTGTGATCTTTTATTCATTGGCATCATTCTTTTATACTTTTGTTTATCTTTGAAGTCTTTCTGCCCTCCTGCTGTGTATGACACAGCATGTGGGGGTATTGCTGCTATTTAGTTTATTCAGCAGACATCAGCATGACACTGAGGATGTTTGGCATCCTCAAATATTCCTGCGACTCTAGTCTGTGTTGACTGTTTTGTGGTTAACCATTTAAATTTTGACTCTCTTCAATAGATATTTCCTGCTCAAATATTTTATGACTGCACCCATTATAGGATTGATTCTTAATTTTTGTCTCACTCTTTCTTCATCTCTCTTCATCTAATCATTTTGATCATCTTGTAGTTTAATGTAGCCACTCACAATGCATGTGAATGATTCTTGACTCATTTTACTCGTTCCTAGAGATACATAACAATAATAAGGCAGGGAAAATGCATCTTCTGTATTACCCGTAGCTGCCATTGAATTTGGTTACTTTTCCCCTCTGCTTTGCATCAGCATCTGTCGGTGTTGATGAAGTAACACCGGAGACACTTTGTATCCTGGCATCGAGTTTTACCTTTTGTATGAAGCTCATTTATGTATTCCTGTGCTAGTGATAGCTACTCTCAATTTGAACAGAGTAAATGCACTGTGTTGTAGATGGGATGCTTCTTAAAATCGAAGTGAATGATACAGCATTCAGAAACGGGTGTTCAGTGTCGTTTGTAATAATGTCATAAGGAAGTAATGTATGGTTATTTAACATTATACATTATAGAACAGTTTTCAGTTCTTTTTTGTCTTCTCCATGTTTACAGGGGGCAATTCCATTGGATCATGCTTCCAGTCCCAGTGTAGCCAGCATACAGCAACCTCGAGGGCGAAACAGTTTTGTCCACGAACACTTCCAGGCTCAGTACAGGTGAGAAGCACAGATGTAAAAATTGTGTTAAAGAACTTTGTTTTTAACATAATGTTTGTAGCATCAGGAGAATGGATGAATGTTCCTTATTTGTTGGCCTTTAAGCTTCAGATAGTTTCAACTGCACTCTTAGACTTACGCCGACAACGATTTTTGGAAACTCTTCCAGGTATCTCACCAATTATGCAACATTCGGTTACATGATGTCCTGGGGTTGTGTTTGAATAAACAGAATGAAATGCATACTTTTAAACATATATCGCTTTGGCTAAAGTGACAATGTATTTTCTCTCCTCTGGATAAAAATCAGTACCTTGGGAAAAAGTAGGTCGGACAGACCTATAAAGGATTAAGGGATTTATCTTTAGTAGTGGCCTCTGGCTCTTATTCCTTCATTCACAGCAGAAAGTCAGTGACTGAGGTTTTCTAGTTTAATAGATTCATTAATGGAACTGCCTCTAGACCTTTGAGAAACTTTGTCAGCACATGTGGTGGACTACAATAACATCACTTTGAACATTCATTTTTTCACTTGATTGCTGAACATTGTAAACTTGCTGCACCCTTGTGAATATCAGGATGTACTAAAAAAAAAAAAATCTTTATTTTAAGTTAATATTCGATTGGATAGTCAGATGATCTAAAAAGGAAATAACTTAGTATTTGAAAGGGAGAGGTTATTTTTAGAATAAAAAAAGAAACACACACAAAGAAACATATTAGTGAAAGGTAATCTTGGCCCATAATGATAGGAATCTTTTCAGCTCCTTGTTACTAAGCCTGATTGAAGCTTGTGAATGTCTTTTATGCATGACTGTAAGGCACGCTGTCATCAGCAGTTAGGCCAGTACAGTATGTTTCTGCATGTAGCAAAATAATAAGGGACGATCTGATATCCTCGTGTTGGTGTTGTCCCCACATCATCATAATAAATGTTGTTCCAGGTTCAACATTGCAAGTGACCAATCACAATGTTGTGACGTCCCCCTTTTGTGCCTTTGAAAAATACTGCCTTAAAAAAATCTACTTCACTTGCGAGAAGAGAAACCGTTTCTGTCCGCCGATCCAGGAACTTGAATTCTTTGCATTTCAGGATACTTTCCTTTAATAAACGGTAAGCATTATACATATTGTCCTTACAGAGGCGGTTTCTCTTCTCGCAAGTGAAGTAGATTTTTTAAGGCGTTTATTTTTTTCGAGGTCACGGATGACCTCAGGAGAAGGTGATTGGTCACTTGCAATGCTGAACCTGGAACAACATTATTTATGATGACGAGGGAACAACACCAACACGAGGATATCAGATCGTCCAATAATAAGACGGACAGTACAGACAAGCAGTTTCTGATAATCTTGAGATGTAACATTTATCCTTTTTGTTAGACTTACTGAGAATTTCTTCTACAATCCAATGAAATATAAGTTTCACGTTCAAATATACAGTGATATGTTTCCTGAGCTTGGAAAGAAAAGCGTCTGGAATTCTTTAAGTTGAGCTTAAAGAAGAAGTCCAGACGCTTTTCTTTCCAAGCTCCTTAGACTACGAGATGACTGAGAACCTTCACAGACAGTGATATGTTTCCTTTTCTATTAGAGAAATAAGCGAGTAGTATATACAGGGAGTGCAGAATTATTAGGCAAGTTGTATTTTTGAGGAATAATTTTATTATTGAACAACAACCATGTTCTCAATGAACCCAAAAAACTCATTAATATCAAAGCTGAATGTTTTTGGAAGTAGTTTTTAGTTTGTTTTTAGTTTTAGCTATTTTAGGGGGATATCTGTGTGTGCAGGTGACTATTACTGTGCATAATTATTAGGCAACTTAACAAAAAACAAATATATACCCATTTCAATTATTTATTTTTACCAGTGAAACCAATATAACATCTCCACATTCACAAATATACATTTCTGACATTCAAAAACAAAACAAAAACAAATCAGCGACCAATATAGCCACCTTTCTTTGCAAGGACACTCAAAAGCCTGCCATCCATGGATTCTGTCAGTGTTTTGATCTGTTCACCATCAACATTGCGTGCAGCAGCAACCACAGCCTCCCAGACACTGTTCAGAGAGGTGTACTGTTTTCCCTCCTTGTAAATCTCACATTTGATGATGGACCACAGGTTCTCAATGGGGTTCAGATCAGGTGAACAAGGTGGCCATGTCATTAGTTTTTCTTCTTTTATACCCTTTCTTGCCAGCCACGCTGTGGAGTACTTGGACGCGTGTGATGGAGCATTGTCCTGCATGAAAATCATGTTTTTCTTGAAGGATGCAGACTTCTTCCTGTACCACTGCTTGAAGAAGGTGTCTTCCAGAAACTGGCAGTAGGACTGGGAGTTGAGCTTGACTCCATCCTCAACCCGAAAAGGCCCCACAAGCTCATCTTTGATGATACCAGCCCAAACCAGTACTCCACCTCCACCTTGCTGGCGTCTGAGTCGGACTGGAGCTCTCTGCCCTTTACCAATCCAGCCACGGGCCCATCCATCTGGCCCATCAAGACTCACTCTCATTTAATCAGTCCATAAAACCTTAGAAAAATCAGTCTTGAGATATTTCTTGGCCCAGTCTTGACGTTTCAGCTTGTGTGTCTTGTTCAGTGGTGGTCATCTTTCAGCCTTTCTTACCTTGGCCATGTCTCTAAGTATTGCACACCTTGTGCTTTTGGGCACTCCAGTGATGTTGCAGCTCTGAAATATGGCCAAACTGGTGGCAAGTGGCATCTTGGCAGCTGCACGCTTGACTTTTCTCAGTTCATGGGCAGTTATTTTGCGCCTTGGTTTTTCCACACGCTTCTTGCGACCCTGTTGACTATTTTGAATGAAACGCTTGATTGTTCAATGATCACGCTTCAGAAGCTTTGCAATTTTGAGATTGCTGCATCCCTCTGCAAGATATCTCACTATTTTTGACTTTTCTGAGCCTGTCAAGTCCTTCTTTTGACCCATTTTGCCAAAGGAAAGGACACTGCCTAATAATTATGCACACCTGATATAGGGTGTTGATGTCATTAGACCACACCCCTTCTCATTACAGAGATGCACATCACCTAATATGCTTAATTGGTAGTAGGCTTTCGAGCCTATACAGCTTGGAGTAAGACAACATGCATGAAGAGGATGATGTGGACAAAATACTCATTTGCCTAATAATTCTGCACTCCCTGTATAAATTCATCAATCCCAATTTTTTGTGATTAACTCTGGCAGAGTGCTTTCTTTCTGATATCTCACACTTGGTCATTTTTTCCCAGTGGGTTCAACATCACTATAATAGCTGCTCTGCAACATAGGTCACTAATGCATGATATGTATGACTGGGCTTCCAGAGAGAGTGCTAGTGAATTAGGTCCATACTGTGTCTGAGCACATGAGATTTTATTTAGGAGGACTGTGTGGAATAGGAGGACACCTTTTTTCATGGCTCATTAGTGTTTTTTAGCTGCAAAGCTAAATGTTTACTTAAAAACTTAAGTCAGTTTACGCAAAATTTAATGTATTAAGTATTTTAAGTATTTAAGTTGTTAATGTTTGCCCATTACATTTAAGCTCAAGTGGACAAACATTTGCAGTCCAAAGGTGGGCAATAAAGTCGCAATAATGTATCACAGTATTACAAGACATTTGTGATAATGATGATACAGAAAAAAAAATGAAATATGTTTTAAATGTGATTATATGCATTGTCGTGCAAAATTTCGATAGAAAGCACCTAAGCACAGAAGAAAGTGTTTGTATTAATGGGTCAATGAGGCACTATATACTGCATGAACCAGTCCATTTACCATTTAGAAGTGCATAGCATAACATTTCTAAGTGGAAACAAAGTGGAGGACATTTTCCATCCTTCTTTTCAGTTGCTTAAAAAGTTGCTTAAAATCCTCTTTTTCCACTGTTTGAATTACCGTCATATATTTGGCTAAGCAAAACATAATGGCATCAGTTATTTCCATTCATGTTTACGCCTCCTGTCATACAGAGTCTAACTAGCAAGTGCTCCAGTTAGGCTCAGTTTGTTTAGTTTTGGGATGTACATCACCAGCTGCTCATATCTGCTCTTTTCATGACTTCCCAGCCTGCTTATATTCATTCCATGGTGTATTTTTGCCTCAAGTGGTGAAACAAGGTTTTTCTTTTTTTTTTTTGCATATTTTGCATAGCATTGTGCTTCATTGGAAGATGTTGAAGTCCCTTGTTACTAAATCTTCATCAAAGGTGGACATATGACTTTGGCTGTCAGACATATGTGTGCTTTTCTCGTTGTTGTGCACATTAGAAAACATTAGACCAATAATATCATGATATTGCACTTTATCACGCAAAAATGATACCAGTATTGTCACAAATGATATGATGGATTCTTATGATGTGTTTGTTGACACTGGGAAGTCTAGCTTAGTTCAGGGGTCACAAATCTGCAGCTCTGAAGTCACATCTAGAGGCTACTTTATGTAAGGCTTTGATAAGAAACTAGATGAATTAGGGCTAAAACTAAAGATTTTTTTTAAAAAATAAAAAAAAACTTCTGTAACCTATTAAAAAATGAACAATTTAAATTAAAGTTATTATAATTTTTTACATGTATCATATAAAGTCCTGATTCCCACTAGGAATAGTTTCCAACCTGCGGCCCTTTACTGCATGTCTTCCTCTCTCTCCACTTTCCCATGTGTCTACACTGTCTCTATCCAAATTTAAAAAAAAAACAAAAAGATTAGAAGAAGCATTAGTAGGAACACGGTGACAGACCTAAAGCTGTTGATTGAGAATCAGCCTAAACTAGTACATCTTTAGATGATCAAAATTGCTTATTCAAAACACAAATACTTAAAACTTTACTTTCTGCTTATGTGATGATCAGAGCTAGGATTTTACGTTGGGCATGAGCTGCAGAAGATTGTCAGATTTCACCCTAAACTTTGGGTTGGGTTGAAGAGGGACATTTTAAAAAACCTGTCCCCAATGTGAAAGCCCAAATAATTTAGTAGCACCCATTTGTCGGTACTCTGGAAACGGGACATGGATTGAGTTAAATCTTCTCTGACTCACAGCTGATCACACTCTGGAGAATAGTGCTGTCGTGTCACAAAGGTTAGGCTCTGACCATTATGCTGTTAAGTTAAGCAGTCATTCATTCATGGGATTATCCATTTCCTTCACTGGCAGATGATGGATTGAATGCTTACTGTTGAAGACTATCCCTGAAGACCATCATCTCCCGCAGTACTCTCAGAGCGACTAATTAAAATAACTTGGCACTGTATCTACTCATTGAGTCAGCTGTAGAGATGAAGATCGCTCTACTTAGACCTCTTCTTCTTTGTCTTTTCCATTCACTCTTTCTCTCTCACACTAGAACATCAACACACACCTGAATGTTTATTAGATCAAACGCTAATTCATAAGCTGATTAGAGGAACTGTGCATTTTGCCATTACAAGTCACACACGCATTAATACACACACGTTATTACTGAAACATTTACAAAGTGTACTTTGTTCTTTCCTCCAACTCATACCCTTCTCATACAGCATGTCCTCTCTCCTCCTTTTTTCCCCTTTGAGAACAATCCCAGCTATATTTAGACAAAGAGAAGAGAATTTTGTCTGTGAGTGCAAGCAGGGTAATGCTTTCTCCTTGCATAAGAGTGGCTGTAATTAGGTCTATATGCCACACACTTACACTTTCACAAACATACACCATCTGTCTTGTGTGTGTGAGTGTTTGTTCACAAACACAATTTTAGTCATTAGCTTGGGTTCCACTGTATCCTGGCATCATTTTTAATGTTAAAGAAGAAAGGCATGGCTGCTTCTTAATGGACTGATTTTGTTTTCTGGTTCTGGTTTGAATGAAATAGATTGTAAAAGAAGGAGCGCAACTCAAAGACTGGACAGTTACTGTCTAACATCATTGCACTCTATAGTGAAGCTGTGCTAATGTATGACACAAAATATCATTCATGCAAGATATACCATTAATGCCAGACATGCATGCACACACACATCTATCTATCTATCTATCTATCTATCTATCTATCTATCTATCTATCTATCTATCTATCTATCTATCTATCTATCCATCTATCCATCTATCCATCCATCCAATCTCATGGTAGACTTTTCTGTGCTTTGATATGGAACTTTAAGGGGAAACTTAACAGAGACAAATAACTGTGTTGTTATTCTGTCAAATTAGTACCATCTATTAATGTTATAGATGAACAGGACTGATAACGTTTGCTGTCAAGCTGCCATATTAATGTTAGCGTTTCATTATGTTGCTGTTGAAAGACTGCTAATAGTTAAATGGCGAAAGTGTGCATCAGTCAGGTTACTGTTTATTATAACTTTTTAACACTGAAGTGTTATCGAAACAAAAGCTTTACTGACCTCTCAAATGCCTCATAAAGTGTCGTTGGATGTTTTGGACTCAGTGAAGGACAGGCTGCGTGCCTGCCTGTCTGCAACCATGCTGTGTGACATTGTATTCTAAACAGCGTGGAGGCAGAGATACTGTTGCGAATGAGCAACCGATTCAGTAGTCATTTTTAATATCAATCGCTGTGAATGTTGATTTTTTTGACAACTCTAATTATAAAGTTTGTTTTCTGCTCATGTTTGTGTGAGTGAGTGTAATAACGACCAAGCTAACACATGTAACACTCAAAAAGTTTACAGCTGTGGGACTAGAGGCTGTTTGAGAAAGCTGTCTAAAATAGAGAAATGTGAGACAGTGGGGGCAGGGCCATGTGTGCTAGTCACAGGTCAATACACATTTTGTACAGGCTAAAACTAATAATCTTTTCTCTTTTTTTGATCAATTCATTAATCAATTGTTGAAAAGCTGAAAATATTTTACAAACACTAAATTTTCACTGACAGAATGTCTTTCTACTAGAAAACATATCACCTAAATCAGTAGTGCTATAATTGAAACCAGTGAGCTTTGATTTATTTCCAAACTCTGATGCATTGCTTTCCCTGTGACTCATTCTCAGTTAATAAGTAAAGAAAAATTCCAGGAGAGTTGAGTATTTGTTTTTGTGCTCTGGGTTTCATCAGGCCTCCTACTGTGTAAAGATTCCTCGTATCCATTTGTATTATTTTCTCTTATCTCATATCAGAGTTTTAGTCTGCTGAGTCTGGAGCATTATTCCTCCATATACTTTTCCTCTTTATGTCACCAACAGGTTAAAAAGGAGTCACTTTCCTTCCAAATGTAGACTATCCAAAGAGCCGTCACTCACTTCCAGTCTCACAGGGTTTTATCTTTTTTTGTTTTTGCCTGTGTCGTCCTCTGAAAAGGCCTCCGAGTTTCTTTTCGGCCTTTCCCTCGCTAGTTCGCGCTTTCCTTCCTTCTGCGCTTTCTTCCCGGTTCCTTTTATATCTTACAGAGATGCTCCTCAGAGAAATTTTAGTGGAGTTGTCTGATCTGAATAAATGTTTGCGATTAGAGCGAAGACTGTCTTGGGGTTTGGGTTTCCTGTGTGGGAGTTGGTGCTCAAGTCGCTCGGCTGTGCCGCTGTGTTTAGATGAGTCTTTGTCATAGCCTCCCTCTCTCCTCCGTCTGTCACTCTCAATTTTGTGGCATCTATTTTTAATGGCCAGAGAGATGTGCGGAAAGCCCGCGCCTCGGTCTCTGGCTAGACGAACAAGATAGTTGAAGGAAGGTTACTTTTCTCTTATCACAGTGGCTTTCATTTAGATGTAGATTTGTTGTGAAGGAATATTATAGCTTTTAAAGTATAATATTGTTATGTTATGATATTCATGTCTTCAGATCAGTGAAAGTAGACTGAAAGCTATATGCAGGCAAACAAATCATTGTTTTTATATGTCCTTGAAGCTAAGCTAACAGACGTAACCCACAAATGTTTAAAAAAGCAAAACTAAAATGTTGATCTACTTACAAAATTTAACAGAGAACAAAAGATGTGAGTCTAATGTAAGGAGTTTATAACACATCATAATAACCATCTCTAATAAACTATAAACTAATATTTAATCTATAAACATTTATTCAGTTCATTTCTATTTGTATATTGGGCCAAATCACAACAGGAGTTACCCCAATGTCTCAAGGTCAAAACTCTACAATAATAGAGAGACAACCCCACCAATCAGATGACACCCTATGAGCAAGCACTTGGAGACAGTGGGAAGGAAAAACTCCCCTTTAGCAGGAAGAAAGAATCTTCTGGCAGAACCAGGCTCAGGGGTTGTTCGGGGTGGGGGGAGGGAAACAGGACAAAAGGCACCCTGTAAAGAGAGCCAGAGTGTCATAATAATTCATGATTAAATGCAGAGGGGGTAATGCATATAATTTCTTTATTTATGGCATTAGGTTGTGTAATAAAAATATTCTGATTTGTAGCTGATATGAGATTTTGACATTTATAGAGTCATTGTCACTTGAAAATATGAACTGAAGTTGAGCCATCTATTTACCTTTTCTTTAACCGTGATCATTATAAAGTGATACCCAAGTTTTCTCTACCAGTCATGCACTTTTATACTATATCCTTTGAAGACTCACCGTCCCATTAGGAAGTGCAAACTTCCTCTCATCTTCAAAGATGGTCTGCAGGAGCTCTATTTACCCCCAAAGATGCATTGTGGTTTGGAATGTACTCACACTGTCCTCTTGGGAGGATCTGTCTGGTCGACCCATGTTGCAGAGCGGAGTGCCTGCTGAAAATATGGCGAGACGTTCACCCTCTTTACTTTGATTTTGATGCTTTCACCACCCACAGTGCTTACTTCGAGCACAGCATTGTGCAGCAGTGTTCCTCCCATTGATACCACCCCACTCCCTGTTGTACTTTGAAGTGGGTGCTGGCCATTGAGCGCAGGGCATTATCAAGCGAAAACAATTCTTTGATCTCTTTTTCCTTTAGAGTTAGCAAAAACAAAAGTCACATTGTAATTTGGAGTGGATGAAACAGCAAACCTAAATAGTTTTTGCTGCTAGAACTGAAAATTACATCTCTGCAACTTTTTACACTAAACGTTTTCTCACAGCCTGTAATGAAACAATAAATACAACAGATGTCACCTATGCTCACACCTGTTAGTTGTATTAGTTTTTTTTAATGACCTGAATTTTTCCTTCGTATAATTTTTATGTCTCACAAATATTCATTTTTTTTTATCCCTCTTTAGCGTACTCTGTGACATCAAATAAACCAGTTTTGTATTCTGATGGAGGAATACTTGCACAGAGGTATGAATCAAAACAGCCTACATTGAGCCCAACTTGAGCCCAGCGATTGAGACTCCATAGTCACCCATCTACTTGTTTCCACTGAGAGCTGCTCTACTTCTCCTAGAGTCTATTATTTGACTAAAGTGTTGTTCCATCAAGGTGATCTTGTCTGTGTGATGATTACTGCTGAATTAATATTGCATAATGCACAGATGCTATAACCCAGGCTCAGGTGGTAACAACATGTCATATTGATTATGTCATTCAGTACATTTTTTCATAGTAGCTGGGACAAATATCACAGTTTGTTTTCATACCCTGATGGCAGGAAAATCTTTTCATGTTGCTAGTGTATAAGCCACGTTATCACATTATCCTGTCAGAGCTCATATACCATGAACAACTCTCCACTGTCCAAAGTTAATGTATTTTGTGTATTTTGTGCCGAATGTGTACTATCTTAATCATAGAAAGACCCGGAGTACAAAAGTTTTCCCTCTAAGACTCAAATAGAAGTTCACGTCTCTGGAGTTTTGCCTCATTAAAGCATGCATTTTTCCTTTAGTGGGGACCCACCATAAAATCACCTGTGACATCCAGCCCTGCACATGTGTGTGCGCACATACTGGTGCACACATACTGGTGCACACATAGCCAGTTGGAGCAGATACCACAGGAGTCACTTCACTGTATATAAATGCACTGTGGTGCAGTTTTACTCTGAACATCAGCTAAACCACTCCATGTGTGCAGAGGGACAGAAAAGAACTGTCACAGAAATACAAACCAGGCCACAGAATTGGTATTTGGGGGTGGGTTAATGAGGTTAAAAGGTACTTATAGGTACTTATTTATAGCAGTGTATTTGGAAAAGGTAGTAGAACTGTGTGCCTAAATTTTGCTCATTTAAAATTAAAAACACTAATAAGATGGTTGTCGCTGGATCACGTCTATTTTTAATCTATTTAACATGTTATCTAAATTCTACAGAACTTTATATTATGTTATAGGCGTGTTTTTTAAGTTCTGTTTTGAAAACAGAGGATATCTTTAACAATCTGAGATCACAGCTGATACAGATCAGTTTAAAAAAGGCTTCAGCACATCTTGTCTCTGTGTTCAGACATCTCACGTGTAGAATTGCAGTATTAATTTGGTCCATTAATATTTAGTGCTTTTAAAAAAATATATTTTCCAGCTGCACTAACAGGAACATCTCGCCTTCCTTAAAACTTTATTAATTTATGTGAATGAAGTGAACATCTCTGGCTGACCCAAACTAAGATACATGAGGCAAAAAGTCAGAGAATGAATTTCCACCTGAAACTAGCCAAGCTAAAAAGAAAGAACGAGAAGCCATGATTCAAAATGCTGCAGTGCTCAAAATCTGTTGCATTATTTTTTTTTCTTTTACAGTTAGTTTTTAAAACTGCTTTAGCAGTGAAAAATGGGAAAGTGCAATCATGTTTCCCTCCGTTATTTGTTGCACGGGCTAACATGAAGAAACGTATGGATCATTTATTTCAGGTAGGAAGGAGGAAGCTCATATGTATGCAGGCGACACAGAGGCAATTTTCTCTAAAACTAAGGGTGGGGGTGGGAGGTTGGGGGGTCTGGGAATTAATACTTAGTAAAGTGAGAGTTTGTATGAGACTTTAAATGTGAGCATGTGCGAGAGAATCTCTGCAGTCCTTTAGCTGAGTTAATTTCCCTTGACGGGAGGTCTCCACTTGTACTCTCTCTTAGAGAAATAAGAGTGCTCTCCAGCCCAGAGCCTGTGACACTTGACTGACTGACTGACTGACTGAAAGGCAGACAGAAGAAAATGAACTTGCTTTCTCTCTCTCAGTCCCAGTAGAAGCAATGACTTATAGAGAACTATGATGTTTATTGCAGCCCCAGGTATGCTGTGGATGGGTTTAGCAGATGTCCGAAAAATGTGATTGAAAACTAAAAATAATCTGAAAGAAAAACAAACAAAAAGCCCTGAAGGCAAACTTTTCAAACCATGATTCAGAGTACAGAGTAATCCTGCTGCTGTGTAAAAGACGGGAGCCTTTTTTCCAGAAGACAAAATAAATAAAATAAATCAATTAACAATTTCACTGAACCTACTAGAATCACACTCTAGACTTTATGAAAGGAAGTATTTAAATAAAGGCAGCTGCTGCAGTGACTAAACAGTGATGTTTTTGTTGTTAGTTCTGTGTGTGTGTGTGTGTGTGTGAGAGAGAGTGTGTGTGTGTGAGTGTGTGTGTGTAACTGACTGCGGGTCTGTGCTCAGAAATACATTTCAAAAAATTGAAACTTCCAGGAAAAATGAAGCTACAGCTGTTGCCAGACTTTTGAAAGCACTGCCTTTCACCAGCATGCACAGTGCTTTTTCTAGATCACATGACTTTTATGCTCATATAGCCGTATCCTGACCTGTTGTTCCAGCCACATGCCGTCTTTATATCATTTCTGGCGTTGTGCTGCAAAGCTTCCCAGTTTGGAATAACAGTATGAAAAATGCTGGAATCAGGCAACGTGCTACCGCATAACGTTTTGAGATGCTGCTGGCGGAGTGTTATTTATATAGCTCGGAGCAGGACGGAGGGATGCCGGGTGGTTCGACTTTCTTGATGATAAATAAAGGAAGCTGCTGCTGTGCATGTGTGTGGGTGTATGTGTTGTAGCTCCGGGTGTCTGGTTTAAACTAAAGACTGGTGGTCCTTTGATTTGGCACCTGAGCGTTGTAGATGCTGTACAACGCTTGCTTTTTGTCAGACGCACAAACACACATGCACAGACATCAGCAAATAAAGTTCTCATATCGTTCACCAGACTGGAAACACTGCCAGCCTCGAGCTTTTTAAGTGATGCTTTTTGTTTGTGTGTGGGTTTTCCTGCATGCACGTTTCAATGTAAGCGCAAGCAAGTTTTTTTGGTTTTTTTCTTGGGGGGGGGGGTTGCACAACATTGTGTTTTTGTGAATATAGCCTGTCAGTCTGCTTTGCCGAGTACAAACTGGCATCATTAGTGAGCCTTAGGCTGGCTGCCGCAGCACACTGGGCTGAGCACTGACAGCAAGGAAGCGTGGAGTTTAAAAACTGTTATTTTTTTCCATCGTATTTGTATATTTGACAAGTTTGCATCTCTGAAAACGTCGTTACAGCTCAACTGACAAATCGTAGTAAGACATAGCAGCATCTGGCAACGCGCGCGCTCGTAAATGTGCACACACCCTGAATGCTGTCAGTGATAAGAGCGCATTAAGCAGCATCAATCAGACTTAAAAACAGCAAACACATTAAACAATTCCAGTTAAACAAATTATGAGTTTTATCCACACTCACCCTCTGAAATGTTAACTACTTAAAAAGAAAACTCTTCACAAGCCTTTTTCAGTTTTACACCTATAAAACATAATGGCGTTCGCTGTGGTGGAGATAAATGGTTTCTTGTAATTCTCCTCCGCTCTGTTGAGTTAGTTCTGAGAAACTGGTTAAATAGAAAACAGTGTGAATAAGCGCCTTGATATTGGCTACAACTTCAAAATGAGTTCATAAACTGAGCAAAGCTGTTGAATTACATTCAGTTATCTCAAATGAATAATAGGATTACATTCCCACACTATGAGAGGATTACGTGGCACTAGAACCCATTGAACATGGTGTTTTTCTTTGATTGCCACATAAGAGGCTAGATTGCATTTACGTGTAGAGAATGAGAAAAGGTTATTTGAGGCTAGATTTTGGCTAGATTGTGGATTTCAAACTAAAGGAAAAACTGAGAAAATTCCTTGCATAACTGGTAATTTGCTGTACTTCCTGTACTTTCATGCCCATATCCATGTACTTATTAGTTGGCAGAGGGCTACGGTGCCATACTACAGCCTATTTTTGTAGACACATCCTGCAAACAATTCCTGGTAATATTTACAGCAAAAACATGGTGATGACTACCAAACACCTGGACACACAGCCCTTAGTGTGATCTATAATATGGTATTTTTAAGACCAATACTGCTGGTATTTGGTGAATTAAAATTTTTTAGTTGTAGTTACGTATGTGCTCCTATATGCTCAGATTATCTGGTGGTATTTTTCAGGTGTGCTCCCATCACAGTAGCTGCACAGTGTCCCCTGGTGGATGAACTATGCAACATCAACACCAATAACACGTTGCTGAAGGGTGTTTCTCCTGTCTCTTTGGCTGATAGCTAACATTAGTTGATAACATCAACCTGGTGATAAACTGGTGACTCTTTGGTGTGATAATCAACAACCCATTAGGGGCAAGCAAAATAATTTGGCTTCTTTTCTTGAAACTGTCATGCTTTCCATCTTTATAAGTAGCCTTGCAGGAAAAAACAAAGCTGAAAAATGTGTATAAGTTATACAAAGCTTAATCAAACTGCTGTATAACCTGCTGCTTGTAGAATTTTATTTATGTTTTTGTTATTTAGATAGAACCTGGACAGCTGTTTCACTGTGTTTTTAGTTTTTGAGCTAAACTAAGCTAACAAGCATACTGACCATAATGCATTTATTTGTTTAACAGTGTCATTTATATCTGCTTTTTAGTGTAGATCGTTGTTGCTAAAGGCCCGCATGTTGGGTTTCTATCCTCGTGTCAGTCCTCCACTCTGATTATCTTCACTTCTGTTTGTTCAGAAACCTCGACAGGTCCCTTCTGTGTCTTTTTTCTCTATCGGCTTTGCTTCGTAGCTTTTGTCAACTTGACTGTCCTGCTGCCAGCCTTCTGTTCGTTTTTAATCTGTACTCCCACTTTGTTGTCTTTTTACTTTCGTCTCTTTGTTCTTAACTTTTATTTGCTCTGCCTTTCGGCCTCCTGTGCCTGCTGCCCTTTATTTTTGAGTCTGTTGTGGGGTTTTTTTCCTTTGTTTTCAGGTTTTCCCCTACTTTAACCCCCATCACCATTCCTTCTGCTATTAAATTTCTCCGCCACCTTTCATCTCTTTTTTTCCTGAATTTTTTAAAGTCCATCTTTATTCAGTTTACTGTTTCTTTACTGTATCATAACCAGCATTTGTTACTGTAATTATGATCAGGACCCTACCTCTGTTGATTTTAGGGATTAGTCACCACTGTACGCAAGGGAAATGTCAGGATCACTATGACATGTTGTTGATGATTAGTCTCATCAAAAGTGTGTGTAAAGTAATGAAAACATTTTAATTGGGGTTGTCTTTGGAATATTTAATGCTTGTGAGCTGCCTCACAGTGTTGTAGAGGGTAAAAATATGTGTTTGCAAATTTCTTAAGACAATTACATAAGAAAGCATGATTAGCTGAGGTCATACAAAGTATTAAATTAAAAACCATGAGGTCTAGCTCAAAATTAATGCTGTCCATCCCACGGACTAATCTCAAATCTCGTGGCGATAGAGCCTTCTCTGTGGCAGGTCCCAAACTTTGGAATAGTCTTCCCCTAAATATTAGATCTGCACAAACACTTGATCAATTTAAATCACTACTAAAGACACATTTTTATGCCCTGGCTTTTAACACACTATGACCCAAGCATTCTGGTCTTATTTTAATAGTCTTAGTTATTGTTTTAATTATTTTATTGCCCTTTCATTGTTTTATATTGTTATTATTGTTTTACATTGTTTATTTTTAATGGCATTTTTATATTGTTAAGCACTTTGTGCAGCATTGTATGTCTGGAAATGTGCTATATAAATAAATTTGACCTTGACCTTGACCTTAACCAATAAATAAATTTGCAAAATACTAGCAGTTTGCACTCTCCCTATTGCCCTATGACAGCTGGAATAGACACCAGCCCACCTGTAACTCTGAACTGGATAAGCAGAAGAAGATGGATGGATGGATGGATGATTGGATGGATGGATGATTGGATGGATGGATTAATACCTTTTGATTAAAAAAGCTGTCTGTCTCTCTGTCCCCAGGTCTTCTCTGACGTGCCCCCATTGCCTTAAGCAGAGCAACACCTTTGATCCATTTTTATGCATCTCTCTGCCTATTCCTCTACGACAAACCAGGTAATGCATGATACATAAGGCATGAGATCCAGTCTAAAGTATATTTGTTGCTGTTTGTTTACTAATTATAACATCAAATATAACTTATTATGAGCATAGGGTAACAACTTATTTTTAAAAAAACAAACTAGTTTTTTTTTTTTACTTCACAAACTGCATTTTGCTTGTTCTCGGCATCTTTAATTAAACATTAGTGCAGATTTTTAGTTGTTCACTTTGGTCTCCCTGTGGTCTCTAAAGGTGTTAAGTTTTAGTGCAAGTGTTTCTACCATAGTCTGGTGTGCAAGGAAAATCCCTCACAGATTGCTGTGCAGTCATGCAAAACCTTTTCTTGGCTTTTTGACAGTTGACACTGTGAACATATGAGGTTGTCACCAGATAACAGTGATATGGATAGTATCTTCTAGGCTCCATAAGTAAATAAAAACATTAGAAAAACAACACCGCAAAACATTCCAAAATGTTGCCAATTTAGATTATAGAAAAACATGCATGCATTTATACTAACATGCTCTATACACCAAAAACAGCCATGTTAATATCAAAGTGATAAATGCTGGTTAACCGAGGTTCCTGACCACACACTTCCTGTGCTTCCATTTTTAACCCAAGAAGCTGCATGTCAGCAAGGTTCTGTGGTAAAACAGTGCGGCTCTGACGTGTGAGCGGGGAGAAAGGGAGCTAGCAATAGAGTCAGATGGGATGTTTTATTTTGACAGCAGAGATAATGGTGAAGGTATACAAGGAACAACAAAAATCGTACGAGACACCTGTTTTCTTGCCATCCAAATGAAGTAGCAGAGGCACAGCAATACAGGCAACCTCATCCACACATCACTGATAGTTTTCAACATACATACAAAATGCATTACTAGCTGTGTGGGTTCATGATTGCAAATTAATTACTTTTCATTCAGCTGAATTAACTTTAACTAGACTTTTACTTGACTCTGAATAACTGATAGTTCTACTACTCGTGTGGAGAGGTGCTGATTTAAAGTATTTTGCCTGATTAGATCTCTTCTTAAGACTGTGTGGGAAGTTTGATTAACTTTTTTCACCAGTTTTTGTGCTACAAATTAGACTTATATCATTCTCATTTGCAGATGGACCAGGGATTTATATCAAAGCTCTAATTCACATTCAAATTAAGCTTCAGTCTAATTATCCAAAATGACGTGCAGTTGAATTTAGGTTATACAGTAGTGGGTACAACACTGTAGATTTTGTCCTATGATATTCATATGCAATCTCCCTTTTTCACAAATGTTCGCCCCTACAAAAAGCATATAAAAAGACATGAAATATGCTGGAGTCTAAGCCATCTGTTATGGGGTGAAAGGCAGCGTACACCCTGGACAGGTTGCCAGTGTATCTCAGTGTATCACAGAGAAACAGATAACCATTCACACTCACATTCAAGGCCAGTTTAAAATCACCAGTTAACAGTAACAGTAAGTAAGTAAGTAAGTAAAGTTTATTTATTAAGCGCTTTTCATAGACAGGTAGTCACAAAGCGCTGCACACAGAGATTAAAATAAACAGTACGATAAATAGCAAAATGCACAATATACACAATATAGAGTTTAAATGTAAATTAAAAATATAAAAATGTTAAAAGCATTGGTCAACAGAAAGCTTGTTTAAACAGTAAAGTTTTTAACTGTTTTTTAAAGGATTCCACAGAGTCAACCAAACGTAGTTGTAGAGGTAGACTGTTCCACAGCCTTGGTGCCACAGACTGAAAGGCTCTGTCCCTTTTCGTCTTCAGACGTGTTCTGGGAGCAACCAACAAACTCTGAGTCTGTGAGCAGAGACGGCGAGCAGTAGTGTATTTTGTGAGAAGCTTGGATAAATAATCTGGGGCTTGGCCATTTAGTGCTCTGTACGTTAAAACAATAATTTTAAAACGAATTCTAAAATCTATTTGGAGCCAATGTAAAGAACATAAAATAGGAGTGATGTGATCTTGCTTGCTAGAGCGAGTTAGTAGTCTGGCTGCTGCATTTTGTATAGCTTGGAGGCGAGAAAGAGATGATTTATCCAAGCTGGTAAACAGGGAATTACAATAATCTAAACACAATGACACAAATGCATGGACAATTTTTTCCAGTTCAGCTGAGGAGACCATATGTCGCAGTTTAGAAATATTCCTTAAATGAAAGAAACAGGAACGAGACACAGATTTTACGTGTGAGTCAAGGCCCAAAGAAGAGTCAAATATTACTCCAAGATTTCGAATATTTGGCTTAGCAGAAGAACAGAAAGGGGCAAGAACCTGACTGATTTTAGAATGTAGATCAGGAGGAGCTATGATCATGGTCTCTGTCTTGTTCATGTTTAAAACAAGGTAATTGTTAGAAAGCCAATCAGAGATTTGACTAGGGTGGACAGCCTATCCAGCTGTAACAGGTTACATTAGGTTAAATGCATTAATACATTCCAGGCTTTGGAAGCTTTTCAGTTTGCCTTCATTTGCTACACAATGAATCTTCCTATTTTTAGGAATGCAGATGTCACTCTTCTGCATCTTCTCTGCATCCACCAAGCTAACTCCAAATTCATTTTTGCAGCTCAGGCACTCACTGTCTCGTGACAGTATGCAGCCTGTTCCTGCAGTTGCCATAGCCTAGCACACAGAGAAATTCATTCAGGTTCAGCTTGGACTTACTGCTGGCCAAACATTGACCTGACACACACACACATATGCATGCACACACACAGTGGCCTCATTGCACCGTCCTGCTGCAGCAGTATCCCAGCTGAATGCTGATAAGTCTGAGACCCCCAGAGAGACAGAAGGGTCTGGCTGCCAGCATGGCATCAAGGCCTGGGTGCTGTAGATAATGCCAGTATGGCAGAGAGAATGAGAAAAGCAGAATGGGAATGTTTTCTGCCGATCACCTAACTTTACAATATTTAACCTTGAGCAGTCGTGGCATCATTGTTACCAAGCTTACTGTTATTCAATTTAAAATAGTCAAAAAGGTTCTAAACACAAATCTGTCACATGACTTCAGTCTACTGTGCAGCCATCACTGGGGCCTTTCTGTGTGAAGTCTGTAGATTTTCTTTTTGCCTGTGTGGATTTTTGTGAAGTCCCAAGACTTGCATTTTAGGTTAACTTACTGTTCATAAGTGGCTGTAGTTGTAGATATGAGTTTTCATTGGGTATCTGTCATATTGGTAGGCTCTAACAATACAAAGGCTGCACAGGTGTATAGAGTATTTGATTGGATGAAGCCTGTTTCTCATTTTGTAATTGTACAAGTGCTTGTTTCATAACCACACTGTATGTAATCACTATAATGACTGACACAAGGTGTGAAAATCATGAGTGGATAGGCAAAATAATTACAACCTGAAATACTTCTTGTTACATAAGAGAAAAAGGCTGTGACAGACAGACTGGAAAAATGACTGAAGCGATACTTTGAAATACACAGGAGTAAACTAAACATCAGCAGGCTGTAGCAGGTCTCATAATGCTTTTAATGCTGTCATAAAATTAGCTTTCTTTGAATTGACTTGTAATGGTTGTTTTTTTAATTATTTGGGGTTTTTTTGGTATTACAAATCTCACACACTGATCAGTTCTTATCCAACTGTATCTTGCTGTTCCAGTTATTAATTTCTAGGGGAATATCAAGTGGCACAGATATTTTATTTTTGACAAAGATACACTATCATAATGCAGGACTGCAGGTGGGAACATGAAAAACATGATGCCGTGCAAATATAAAGCTTTTGTGGCTCCACAGGTAGCTGCATGAAGTGTGATGAAACACCCCAAGTGAAATCACTGACGTCTGTATTATTTGGGGCTGGGAGTAGTTGTGAATAATGCAAGCAACAGGTTTTGCCAACAAATGAATGAAAAAATAACCCTCATTTTGCTGCAATTTGTCTTTAAATTCTGTTTTCTCCTGTTTTTTAAAAAGAAAAACAGCCAAATTCAGTAGCGCTATAGGAGTGATTGGCTCTCTTTTAAAATGTTTGCCTTGCTCTAATGTCTTAAGTTATGTAAGAACAACTGCAACCACCACTAAATGCAAAAGGAAAAATGTAAGTGCTTTGCTTTGGTGACAATCACGTTTGCTTAAAAGGTCATTTGCGAGTGGAAACCTTTTCCCGATCAATTCATACAAGTCTGTCTGTCAACGTCTATGCAGTGTGGGTGCCAGAG
This sequence comes from Perissodus microlepis, assembly GCF_051167445.1. Lineage (NCBI taxonomy): Eukaryota > Metazoa > Chordata > Actinopteri > Cichliformes > Cichlidae > Perissodus > Perissodus microlepis. The sequence goes on from NC_140466.1 coordinate 15,196,761, forward strand.
TAGCGGGGACATGTGGCTCCAGTCACTTAGGTATTCAATAAAAAATTTAATCAAATAAAAATACAGAGTGGATTCACACTCTTGCTTATGTTGTTTGACAAAACAGACGTTATAAATTGAAGTACACTTTAAGACCCACTTAATTTACACATAGAATAGTACTACAAGCGTCAATCATATGATAATAAACATATGAAAAGGGGCACCTAAATTATGCGCTTAATTACAACCATAAACAGATAGTATGCTCATAGAGAAATGTGCAAAAATATCCATCTTTGATTGCAGAGGCAAAAAGAAAAGAGACTATTTGTAGTTAAACGAAGGACTGTCTTGCTGTGAGGCAACAGCACTAACCATCACACCATTGTGCTGGCCTTTTTTTCATTACCATACTAACTTGATTTAACATATAGTTGTAAAAGGATATTGGGGATCAGAATGCAGCTGAGAGACCACAGTGACCTTTTTGGATGGCCTCTGACCTCCAAGGAATGGGTGTAACACTGATGCTGTCTATGTGATGAGACCATGCTCACAGACTTTTAACAGACGATGCACAATAGTAACACTACTATACATGTTAATGCGATAAAAATAATGATTTCAAGCATTTTCTGAAAAAAAAGTTCATGCTCATAGTACATGTAAGCATCTAAACTGGGAAAGCACTGCAGCAAAATAGGCATGCTCAAGAAAATAACTATAAATATCATTTATATATCTAGCATCAAGCTTAAGAGCACTTTGAATGTTTTTGAGTTCTGTGCACTTGTTGCGGTTCACAGGTTGTTGTTTAATGGAGACTATCAGACTATAAACCCACAGAGAGCTAGGATGCTTCAAAAAGACTGCTTTGTAGGATGACATCTCCATTTCCGATTCGTCTCAAGTGTCATCCCACACTTCTCATCTCGTCTTGGAGTAACATAAACAAAACAACTGCTCAGATACTCTGCCATCTGCTCTGTCAGCATCCCTACTGCTAACACTTTATTCACCTGAATAATGCATGAGGAGAAACAGGAAGTGGAGGTGTCAGCGATTACGCTACCTTCTTTCCAAATGGGATGGCGCAACTTTACTTTCACTCCTCGCTTTGAGCTTTTCTCTTTACTCTGTAATAATCAGTAGCAAACAAACACTCAACAGCAAAGCACAGTACAAAGCCATGAAGGGATTCCTTAATGTCTTCTGTATTTTAGATTTTTCCTTATCATTTTAACCCTCTCCTGGAAATATTTTAATGATATGCAATGACAACAAAGTCTCAGCATTTATTGGGTAATTTTGTGTCATTTCATTAATGATTAACACTTCATAAGTAATTTTTAATAAGATTTTTAAGGTTGTGCAAATTTGCTCCTGTGAACATGTGTCAGAAAAAAAATCTATTGATGCTTGATAGTGACACCCACACCTTAAATAAACTGTTCTTTGGTCATTTTTACATTTTGAAGGTGGTTTGGTTGCAAAGCAAAGTGGCCACATTGTACAGTAGAAGGATAAAACTTTTTTTTTTTTTTTTTTTTAATGATTTTACCTACATCTTACATTGTAAATGGCCTGTATTTGTATAGCGCTTTTACTAGTCCCCCCTAGGGACCCCAAAGCGCTTTACACACCCAGTCATCCACCCATTCACACACTGGTGGAGGCAAGCTACAGTTGTAGCCACAGCTGCCCTGGGGCAGACTGACAGAAGCAAGGCTGCCATATCGCGCCATCGGCCCTTCTGGCCAACACCAGTAGGAGAAGTGTCTTGCCCAAGGACACAACGACCGAGACTCTCGGAGCCGGGGCTCGAACCGGCAACCTTCCGATTACAAGGCGAACTCCCAACTCTTGAGCCACGATCGCCCCACGATGTGTTTTAGATCAGATTAGATTATGTTATGGCCCATCTAGGTGTGGCCGGACCACAACATGAGAGTGATCCATCCTTGTCAGACCCCAAGCAGCCACATCACACAATTGGTACAGTTTGATAATGATTTATTTACCATATGTTGACTCGTTAGGTTTTTTGACACCAAAAAGGAGCTGGTTATAGCTTCGGGGTGGACTTAATGCCAAAACTTACCTAATCAAAAGAATTAAACCAAATGACAACAGCTTGCTTCACTCATTAAGAAAAACAGAAGAAAACTATAATCAAACAAAAAGGCAGTCCACCCCTGCACATTCCTGTATTTGGTGAACAGCATTGGGCATGTTTCCAAAGGTCTGCTGGTTGGGAAGAGCCAAGGATGAATGAACGGGAGTCCATGACGGTGTCATCTTATAAGTAAGGGGTGTCAAACTTCAGGCCTTGAGGGCCGGTGTCCTGCAGGTTTTATATATGACCCTGGTTCAACACACCTGAATCAAATGATTAGTTCATATCCAGGCCTCTGGAGAGCTTCAAGACTTAGGAGGAGTTGAGGAGGTCATTTAAACATTTAAATCAGCTGTGTTGGATCAAGGACACATCTAAAACCTGCAGGACACCAGCCCTCGGGGCTTGGAGTTCAAAACCTGTGATATATGTCATCTCCAGCTCGTTAGCCAATCCGTATGGTCCGTCCTCTGGATCCACCAATCACGGAGAGGCACCTGCACACTGGGATTTTCATATTAGACAACAATACAACAGCAGTCGTAACAATTACATTAGATTAGAGTCACCTTTAATGTCTCCTTTGGGAGAAATGTATATTTGACAAATGGCATTAACCTTCCCATGGACCTTAAGCATTCTTAAAAAAATGCAAGCGCTGACTGTTTCATGAGCATACATGCTCCACATGATGAATCCAGTTCATCATAAATTGGAGTTCCATACAGTTTTAAAAGCTGCAACACAAAATGCGTGGGTCAAGCCATAAAGTTGCTCTGTATGTTACACGTGTTGCTTGAGCTTCTTAACTTAGGTCTTAACTTCTTCAGATGTCACTAGAAAAAAAAGTCTTTGTAATCAGGTAATGAATTAGTTAATGATGAATAGAGATTATTGAGATATAGATAAGTAGAGAGGGTAGACCCAGTAGCCTATCAGGCCTTTTTTTTCTACTCATCCATCAGTTTTCTCAGTTTTTTGATCAGACTGACTCCTGTGTTTTGTTTTTTTCTTTTTGTCCCAATCCACCCCAAACCCACCCCGCAATCATTTTCACCCCTTGATTCTTCCCAGAAAGTGTTCATATTGCTGTGACATGTCCCAGCATACAGCCGCTTCCTGAGGGACCTGCAGGGGTTTTGCTCAGCTTGCTCAGTCATGCATAAATCTGGACAAACACTAGGGAGAAATGAAACCCTTCGGAGGTGAAATCTGACGAGTTAAATCATAGGAGATATTAAATGAGATGCAGACAAAGTGATGTTTTATGCTCATGAAATTAGATTTGATATAACAGTGTCAGAGGAAATCTTTTCCCTGAACTGATTAGATATTAAACAGCTCAATGGTTTTATTTTGCTGTTTGATACCTGGAGTTCATGAAGACCCAGCTATCCCCGAAAGTGTCTCTTTAACAAACCAATGTGTTTTTGTTGCCCCTGGCATTTTTGAATGCTGCACAGTTGGATTAGTCAGTTTCCAGTTAAGATTTATATATACGTGTCTTTACTGACACTATGTGAGAAAGACGTGTGTGTATCTGCATACAAATATATTGTATGAATAACTCAGCGTGCCAGAGTTTAAAATATGTAACAATGTAAACAAAAAAAAATGCAGAATAACTTACTGCTGTGTTCATGAGCATGTATTGATCTTTCCCAGTGTGCTCTACCATTTCTTTCCTTACAGAAAAACACACTCACACCCTTTATTCCTCTTTTTATCTCATAGGCCAATGTGTGTGACGTTAGTGTTCAACACAAAGGGTCAGAGGCATCTGCGAGTGGGGCTGGCTGTACCGCTGTTTGGCTCCCTGTCCAGTCTGAGAGCTTTGGTAGCAGCGGAGGGCAACATCTCTCCTGACCAGGTACTCACACAGTGTACAGAGTGTACAGAAGAAGTTGATTACACTGATCATGACCATGTTGCATTGCTGCCCCTTGAGAGTTCCCAATGACTGAATAATAAATAATAAGTCTCCTTCTCTACCCAAGCAGAGAAAAAATCAAAAGAAAAGAAAGATAACCTGTACTGGACCCACTTTTGAGACTTTTAGCTGCTATTGTATTCATATTGTACAGATTATTAGGTTGCTTAAAAATATCTTTAAGTGATTATGATCAGTTCAGAGGTGAATCCAAGAACTCAGTGAGAGGAACAAAAAGCAAGGTTTTATTTTTTTTTAAAAGGATTGCTACGGTTCTCAGAAAGTTCAAAGGAAGTAACAAAGAAAAAAAACTAAGCCAAATGTGATAATGTAGGCACTGGGTATACAACAATACACACAGGAACACAGAAAAATAGACTCACAAGGTAAACAGACAAAGGACAAATGGGGCACACAATTACAAAGGAGGGAAAAGAGTAGAAAGTAAAACTAGAACATGCCTCTTTT